>NC_061521.1:23415000-23525000 GCF_022379125.1 Scophthalmus maximus | reverse complement strand
CAAGCATTGGAACAAACGTTAGTAGGATTTTGAATTGGAGATCCTGGAAACTCTTTTTTATCGACCACTGATGTTCAATGCAGTTGTATTTCATCCCAAAGGTGTTGCATGGGGTTGAGGTCAGGTTTACACAAACATGTGGAAAGGAGTGTCCTTATACAAGATTCCACACAACCATCATTTATCTCTAGGTTGGTAAAAGCCGCTCGAGGCAGGATCAAAAGAGTAATGTAATCCTTCTAACGACAATATGTCCAGGGATTTTGTTGTTGCTGTAGATTTGACCGTGTGTCGTCCTGCTCTTTTTTTTAAATCTCTCTCCCAGGCGCCGAAGGAGACTCTCGCCAAGTCGGTTCTGGCCGAGCTGCCTCAGCAGGTCACCCAGTATTTCAAACAGCGGAACGTGCCGCCCATCAACCCGGCACCGGAGTGAGACAAGCCCGCGAGGATGAGGACGAGAAGAAGCCCATGCGCCGCGCGGTCGCTCAACAAAACCTCTTAAAGTGTGTATGTCAGCTGTGAACAAAAGTGAGTTGTGGACCAAAAAACAAAACATCCCTGCCTTTATATTTTAGATAAAAAAAGATAGCTTGGTCAGTATCCAGTGTGAATCCATCAGAAGTGATGTTCCCTTGTTTCCAGCTCAGATCTATAATGTGTAAAGGATCCTGCGAGTCTAAAGTGAGGGCAGGTGTCTCCACGTGATAATATGAATATGCACAGTAAGACACAAGCCTTTTGTTTTTTAGGGGGGGGGGGGAATATCTGGATTCATCAGGATGTAGTTTGTTTTTTTTTGCATGTGTGTTTTGTGCCTGATACCATGTGATACATACAACTATCTGGTGTAAAGTCCTTTCTAAGCTAAACGGTTATCAGTGGTCGAATCCTCCTCCCTGTTGTTGTTAAGGATCCTCTTTCAGGTAGCAGGTCATGTTGGAAGTTGGGTTTATTATGTGCGGGAGGAGTACTCACAGATTGAGCCTGAACACAGCACAGTTTCTTCAACTGCAGGGGGAACGGTCTGGAGGCGGGTTTAAAAGCTTCACTGTGTTAATCTGAATGAAGAGGACAGGGTCAGTGTCGGCGGCTGTAGCAGTGACACAGGACAGATGTGAGATACCCAGCAAACTCATCTGGCTTGTGAAATATGGGGCCATTATGCTCGCTTTTTGCAAAAAAATATCCTTGTATTTGCTTCCTCCCCCGCATGTTGTCAACATCTACTCTACTGTTTACAAGCGTACGCCGACGATCGCATGATTTTTATTTCAAATTATGTCCGAGATTTTTGTAAATATTTTATTGAGATTGCGTGGAAAGTGTGACATGTCAGAAGTTTAATGAGCGGAAGTGGAGGAGGACGTTTTCTGATATGCATGTACAGTATAATCGAATGTATATTTATATGATGCCGTTTAATGTGCTGACGAGCCAATGTTTTTAAATGTACTTTTTATGCAGTGCTGAATAGTGTACTTGAAAAAAAAACGCTACCACGTGTATTACTGTGCATCTTTGTAATAAATGTGATATTCATTTCATAAAAGTCGCATCCGTGCCTACACTCAGGTTAATAAACCGGAGGAAGTATCCCATCTGCGGATGGAAGCCAATTAAACGACAAGAGCTGCAACAGTTTAACCATTAGTAATCGATTACTAAATTAATCGCCAACTATTTTGATAATCGATTAATCACTTCAAGTAGTTTTTATGAAAAAAAAGGTCAAAATTCTCTGATTTCAGCTTCTTAAAGGTGAATATTTTCTGGTTTCTTTGCTCCTCTATGACAGTGAACTAAATATCTTTGGTGTGGACAAAACAAAAAATCATCTTGGGATTTGGGAAACACTATCTTCATTTTTCAAAATTTTATGACATTTTATGGAGCAAACAACTAAACGCAAACGAGAAAATAATTACCAAATTAATGGAACAATAATGGTTCGTTGCAGCCCTCAAAAAAGACCACAGGCAGATGCAACACAAATGTATATAGAGAAATGAGATCGTGGGTGGTGACAAAAAAACAATCACACCAGATCTTTGTTTAACGCCACGAGTCAACTTAGACTTTTTTTTTTATGTTGCTTTATCTTGTATTGAAGAGATTGTGAATTACAGCTGCATGTTACCAGTTGAACACACTTAATTCGATTTACACGAAATGCAGCATCAGTGACGTAAAAGAGAAATAAAACAATTCCTACAAAAACCAGCACATCCTCTAAAACCTTGGGGGGAGTTTGTTGATTTGTGCTTGGTGTGGCTCAAAGCTCAAATCCTGAATTGATGTATTTTTAAAAAATCATTTGTTGTCATAGCAACTCTTGATTCACAGCTACACCAGAGATACCGAACTGCCAGACTCAGATAAAAACCTAAATGTTTGTTACTGGACGTGAACGCCAGATAAAAAAAAAATATCTTCAGAGGCAGAGAGACACGACGGAGACATTTTATCAGTCATGACAAACCCAAACAACGGGGGGGTTTATAGTGCCACCGACTGCCACGCTATGTTTTTCTATCTCAATCACAAAACTGAGCTCGGCTCCACATGCACCATTCTCCTGCCAAGGTTTTTAATGAGCACTCAACACACATCCCAGAAAACCAATTACCTGAATTAGTTTTGATCTAGCACAATTTTACACATTACATTTTTTTCCTGGCCCACAGGTCTGTCTCTGAGCTACATTTCAGATCCCTTAACCCCCTAAAACAAACTTGTCTTCATCTTTCAAACCTTTTAAAAATAATGTTTAAAGAAATGGGTTCACATGGTGCATTTTAATAAATTACAATAAAATCAATAGTTTCTACTTTATTTTTCCCTTGTATCCAGATTTGATCTAGACATAGTTTGAACTGGTTCACACTGTTATCTGGTGTTACTTTGTCTCTGCGGTGTCCACACTGAGGTTATCTCTCAACCTGGACCCGCTCCCATTGTAAAGTTCTGTGTTTGCAGTCATAATTACAGCTTCCTTCTTTAAAGGTGTAGTAGGGTATTAAAAAAACACCCATCAACCTCAGCATATGGAAACCGAAAGAGAAAAAATAACTTACTCCCAAGTTTTTTGGATCAATCCATCCTCAATGTGTCTTGGGTTCATTTACACCTGAACAGTACCTATAGGCGTAAATTAGGTCTTTAGATATTACTGGGGGGGGGGGGGGGGGACTGCTTCTTAAAGGAAAACACTGAGAATAAATTGTCAGAGGTGAAAACAAGCCTCACTGCAGCAGCGGCGGTGACATTTTCTCCACACTGTCATTATATGCACCGAGAATTCCACCAATTTTCACACTTCACTGTGTGTTTACGTTGCCTCGGGACAGTGCTACTTGATAAAATGTGGGGGAAAAAATAGCATGAACCCATTTACGGCGCCAAAGGGAGGTGTGTGACGTGACGTCAGATCAATCACCTCAAAGATATATGTTATTTGACTTAATCTCTTGTTTGGGGTTGAGGACTGCTAATCTCTTAAGGAATATGCCGCCAGGGCATTTTTGGGCAAAATCTTGCAGACAGTTGCCAGTTCCGTAGGGAGGAATCTCTGGAACCTTGGACCTATAATTCAGGGAAGGTATCAATCATTGGGCTGGGAATAAAGTGAAGGAGGATTTCTAAATTATAGGTGGCGCCTGAAATTTAAGAAAATCACTAACCTGCAAATTGAATGGATCTCCGTCTCGGTCACACAAGTAAAGACACAGTTTGAGGGAAAGCTCTTTATTTCTCTCTCTGCTCAGACGTTGACCAACAAGACAAAAGCTCCAAAACGCCCCGAGACAGCAGAAAACAGTCCCAACATCATTTCCAGCGCGATGACAAAAAAACAAACAAACAAAAAAAACTACTGACAAGCAAAAAACACAGCACGTCACACGAACGAACAAACACAAACATTTCGCCAAACCATTCAAACGTTTGCATTTGAACCCCATAAGGGAGAAAGAAGCGCGTCCTGCCCCTCGCGCCTCTGGCTGCCGATAGCTTAACAAAAAAAAAAGTAAAGCCAGTGTGAGTCATGTCACACAGTCTAAAAAGCAGCCTCTTCCTCGCTCCACAGCTGTCAATCACTGTTCCCCCTCAGCCAATAGCACAACTTGCAGTCGCTGTGGCTCGGGTTGGGAGGGGTGTGTGTGGGGCGGGTAGGGGCGGGATGTCGTCGGGAGGGGGGTAGGCAGTGCGGGATTGGATGCTCGGCTTAAACTGCGTGAGATGTGATTAGGGGGAAAGGAAGGGCGGAGGTGTCATGTTTGAGAGCCACAATAGGGGAAAAAAACAAACACACAAATAGATACACAGATTTAGTTCAGGATAAATTAAAATTTGTTTGAATTGTTAAATTGTTTGTTAGGACTTAAAATGACTAGGCTGAACTTTGTCTGGCGACAAAGAGCAACAGTTCAACTCACAGCTGTGAAAACAACAGGAATACTGGAAATGTCTGCTGTGTGTGTGTGTGTGTGTTTGTGTGTGTGTGTGTGTTTGCAGCTATGATGCTGATTAATTTATGATACTGTGTGTGTGTTCTAAGAGTTATTAGCTAGCTAACTTCTACTGTATTCAGCCAGTAAAAGTTACAATTAGCTAGCTAGCAATAGCAGCTGTGTCGATTTCAGCTAGGTAGCTGCTAGCTAAACGGCGTGGTAGGAGATGCTAATAGCTAACCACTTTTCTTTTGAAAGAAATTAACAGTTGTTTTCCCTCGGTTTGTTTTTATTCTCTTTCTTTTCTCTTCTGGGACCCAGACTTCACGTTTTCTCGAGGGAACACAACGTCAGACGAAGTCACCGGTCAGTAGATCAGCTGACAGATTCTCATGCCGAGTCGTGACGGGCGGACTAAACCTTTTTGCGCCTTTTGTAAGGCGGTGAGAGGGAGAACCTCAGACAAACTCTCTTCGAAATACATAGTTCAGTCTCTCAACCAAAGTATTCCGCCAATTTTTAATTTATGTGATGACACTAATTACTTAGAAAACACTAGTTCCAGGGTTTTCCAGCCCCACCTTTGGGTCCTGGGTAGTCTGTCCCCTTATTCCCCCCCAGTGCTACGCCCCTGGTTGCCAGTATATGACTCTAACATGATATGCACTTGTAGCCTCTGCTTTCTGTGTGTGTGTGTTCCTGTATAACATTGTGTATATGTATGACCTTTACTCTGTCTGTGTGTGTGTGGGTGTGTGTGTGTGTGTGTGTGTGTGTGTGTGTGTGTGTGTGTGTGTGTGTGTGTGTGTGTGCATTTCTTGTGTGAGGTTACCTCTTCTGACTGTTTGCAAACCAAACTACAGGCAGGTAAACATGAGTCAAAGGTTGTGTGTGTGTGTGTGTGTGTGTGTGTGTGTGTTGTTGTGTCTATCTGTAAGCCTTGCTGAGCCGGGGGTACGGCACCATGAATGCGTCCACGCTACCTTCGCTGTCCGAGCTGCTTTCCGAGTCGCTGCTGCCGGAGTAGACCCAGAGTCCCGGTAGAACGCCGACGCACACGGCCGCCGACGGCAGGTGCAGCACGCCTTGACCGGAGCCCGGGGGGGCCGACGGCACCTTCTCCTTCAGGTCGGGGACAGCGTGTCGATCACCAGCTCCCCCTGCTCCTCCTCCTCCTGCTCCCGCCTCCTGCTCTGAACAGCACAACACTCTTGTCAGATTCAGAGATTGAACATGGCAAACGGGCTCTTTTGCAAGAGGTCAGGATGAAAGGTTGGCGGGGAGAAAAGCATAAACTAAATGGAAAGTGAGTGAACAAGTGAGTCTCTGCATGTGGAAGAAAAACACACTCTCCGGCTGTGTGCAGCACACAGCTGAATATTGTACATTGTGTGAGAGGTGTACAACTCCATTTCTATCCACCTCAACGGCCCCCCTCGCATTAGTCCTCAGGCTGCAGCGCACCTGTATGTCTGTCTCCATTTCCTGTGGCCGCCGTTGTGATCTCAACCTTCTGTTTCTTACTGCTGTCTGACGACTGGGAAGAACTGGGTGAGAGGGGGGAAAAATAGATTTTGAAGAAGATTTAAAGTTGCTGTAAATCAGGGTTTCATTAAGAAAGTAGGTCAAAAACCACCAGGCAGTAGCGTATAAAGTTGAAGATAAAGGCAATGTCACAAAAAAAGGACAGAAGGTGTGCGAACAATCGAGCATTGACAAATAGTATTAGTGGCGCTTTGGGCCCCACACAGACTAGGGGCCGGCTCTGTGCAGGTGTAACGTATCTACTACCTGCGTCTCTTGACTGCTCCAGCCAACAGGTGGGCCTGAGACAGGTGGCTGGTCCTTTGCTCCGGTCCCGAGTGTTTAGGTGCTGCCTTCTTCTCGGGCTCTCTGCGTGTTTCGACAGACGCTTGCTTCACTAGAGCGCTGTGACGGTGCAGAGTTAAGACGAATAGACCACAGTGGAGCGAGGGGAACAGAGTGGGGGGCTGTGGGCCAGGTAGAAACATACAAACCATTCGGCCGCATGCAATTCCCCAAGTAACATTTTGGCCTGGCTTCAGGCGGAGCCATTAAATCTCCTCATAGCTGGGAAGAAGAAGAAAAAAAGAAAGAAGGCACTCTGTTCTGAGAGACTAAGAAAAGCAGTCGGGCGCAGAGGCCGAGTGAAGAAAAGAGGGACGAGAGAGCGACACAGATAAAGTGGCTAAAAGAAGAAGAAGATCGGGTGAAGGACGGCGCTCAGGAGACGTGAAATAGGGTCGAGATGAAGAGAGACAGACAGACGGTGGAACATTGACACACAATGAGGTTGGAAGACAAAGGGGGCGACAGGTGGTGCACCAGGGATTCGGTATGTGCGAGATACAGATGAGCAGGTCCCGATGTTTTTGTGCCTTTAACCTGCGAGGACTCTGTGCTCACAGCGGCAGCAAATGACTCGCTTTAAATCATCACCCTAGTTACCACCCGGCCCTGTGATACAGTTTCCACGACAACCCCACTCTCTTCATCCGCAGACAAACCTGTCTGTGTCTGAGACCTGTCTGTCTGCAAAGACAAAGAGCGAGTTCACGGGGGGGGGAAATAAGCACAAAAAGCAACAGGCAACGCGACTGGACAAACTGTAACATGTGGCCGTGCAAGAATTCCGTAGGCTGTGGAACCTAACCTACGACTGTATGGATTAAAAGTGGACTTTTCTATAATACATGAATTCAGCTAATAAGATTTGTTTTCTTCATGAGGCAAATTCAAAATGAGAGCTGAGAGGGAGCTGGCAACTGACAAAAATAGCCTCTAAATAGAAATGGACAAGACAGAAATGGGGGAACAGACGGACACAGTTTGAACTAGTAACTGTATTTATGTAAATATGTCTGTCCTTCTGCATGTGTATGTGCTATCAAGTACATAAGAGTACAGGCAGCACAGTCTGGGTCTTGACGACTGACATGTTGCTGTTGGATCTTTTTAAACTCCCGAATATCAATGTCAGTATCGGCCTAAAAAAAACCCGTTAAGAGCTCGATGCATCTGTACAATTGTTTTTAAATTGACATACAAAAAACCCCATAATAAATATTAAAATATTTTTTCATTGATAGAGATGAAACAGTTCAGGTACCAATTGTGCAGTCAGGCTAACAAATTCCGACAGTAACATGCTACTGATTTGTTTGAGCAAAAAGAAAATAAACCCCCTCTCAGAAAAACTTTTATCGGGTGACACGTACACACTGCTAAACAACAAAAAATGAGCTTCAAACAGATTATATCTCAAAGAGCTGGCTACTTTCCCCTTCATATGACACTAAGACGTACGGAAGCGCTGAACTGCCACAGTAGAAATAAAAATATCTTAGGTGATTCTCGTTATTACGACATATTTTTCTCGTTATAACAGGAAAGTTTTCTCGTTAAAACGAGATCTGTGACACATTGTTTGCGTCTCAACTGGGAGAATTGGAGGCTGAGGATGTAGAGGCACGTGGAGGGACTGTGCACGTCCTTGAGAAGTCGAAACATCTGCCTTTTTCCTTAAATGTTTGGCGATACATTCTTCCAGTAGATTTCGTAGAGTCACTCCATGTGTCTCTCCATCCTCATTCCCCAGATGAGAAGTAAACAATGTGTCACAGATCTCGTTTTAACGAGGAAATGATCACGTTTGAGTGAGAAAACGTTCTCGTTATGATGAAAAACACCTAAGATATTTTTAATTCCAATGTGGCAATTCAGCGCCTCTGTAAAGACGTACCTTTTACTATTTATGGACAACAATTTTACAGCATGATGCTGCTCACACACACGCACACACAAGCACAGATTACAGTATAGGAGGTGTGTACTGTATGTAAATGTATGCATGCTGCAGTCCCAGCAGGAGCTCGACGGTGGTGGAAAAAACGCGCCTCGCTCTGCCAAGACGCATAAAGCTGCTTATCATACATGAACCAAGAGACTTCCCGTATGAGCAGCATGCATGTCAACGGGGGGGGGGGGGGGGGGGGGGGGGCATGAAAGGCTTGAAATTACCTGGAAATAGCTTCGCTGCTCAACTAAACGCTGAAACTGAGAGAATTTCCCACAATCACACTCGTCACGGTGAGTTCAGGGGCCAGTGAGCAGGACACGCGGCTCTCGTCATTACGCTTTTCCTACAGTTTACATTTAAATCCATATCCAGCTCGCACTATGCTAATACATGTTGAAATCTCTCATTGTGGCATCAACTATCTGCCTGAAAGAAAAGCCACCAATTAAAAGGGCAAGTGATTTTGCAAACAAATATTTCATAAAAAGGATATTCTGTATTCCAGCAGTTCCTGCTTCTCCTCGTCCCTGCGTTGCTTCTCCACCAGACACTGTTGCCGGGAGACCTCGTCCAGGAAGCTGGACTCATCCTCGTCCAATCCTCTCACCATGTTCCCTGTCACCATGGAAACAAACATGCTCTAAACACATGGCAGGAGGAGGGTGCATTTTCCACAAACCATCAATAATATGCTTAAAATCCACACACAAGTAACCCTTGGTGTAAAAAGAAAATCCTGAAAACTAGCTGAACGTTTGATACATTACATTTAAATGTGCATTTATGTTCACATTTTACGTCAAATAAATGTTTATTATAAAGTTCTGTGTATTTGGTTGTATTTGCATTTTTAATTGACAGTTATTTATGATAAATTGTATGGTTGAACTAAAACATCAAGCCTCAATTACATTTCTTTGTCATAAAGGTTTGATAACGACATCTTAGGAATCACTGCCAGATTTAAAAATAAATATACATATATAGGTCGATGTAATCTTATACTCCCAAATATCGATATTGGCATCGGCCCCCAAAAAATCTATATCGATCGGTCTCTACACATAACTTCTAGGTCTTTGTCTCGGTGGAGCAGTTGTTCATTCACACCTAGATGACAAAGGGAGGACAAAAGTCCCTAATGACATCGGAAAAACACAGGAACAAAAACCCACTGAATTTCAATTGCTCCTCAAACTCCTCCTGCTTCTTGTCCTTCTGCTCCTGCAGCCGCTCAAAGAGGGAGCGCGAGTCGTACGCCTCCTCTGGGGCCTCTGGAGAGAACACAAACAAACAAACGTGAGGATCTTTATTTCCGAGGTTTTTTGGGTGCATCTTGGATCTGTGCGTTGTTTTCTTACCCTCCGGGTCATCAGGTTTCCTGACCTTCTCCCACTCCTCCTGTCGTTTCTTTCTCTTCTCATCGAGCTCCGTCTCCGAAACAAACTTCCTGCTGAGGTCCACACCCGTTGCCCCTCCCCCTTCCATTACAACTTACAAACACAAACACACACGATAGTTTTGAGTATACTTACAAATAAATACGTGTGTTCTCATTAAGCCTGGAGAAAGTCTATTTCCCCTTAATAGACTAAGAGGTGAAGAGGTCAATTCAATAGCTGTGGTTTTCCTCTGGGAGCTGGAAATTTGCGGATCCAATTGAATTTTTTCTCCCAGTGTTGTTGAGCAACAGAGTAATCAATAATCTACTGTGTGATCCATTAAAACTCTGCTCGTGTCCCAGGAGCAAGAACCCCTGTGCAACCCACTGATATCGACTCAAGGACAAGGCAACTTATTAGCAGTGAGTGTCATAGTTAAAAAACAAGCGGAGACTATAATTTCCATCTGTAATTTTCCTAATGCAACCACGGCAGCAGATAAAACCAACTTCAGCATTTTGCCATCACATACATGAATGTCAACAATGTTTCTTAATACTGATCACACTATTAAATGACAATGGCAGTTTAATGCTGCACAGAGAGCTGCAACAGTTAATGGATTAGTAATCGACAACTAGTTTGATGATCGATTAATCGGTACAAGTAGTTTTTATGGGGAGAAAAAGTCAAAATTCTTTGATTTCAGCTTCTTAAATGTGAATATTTTCTGGTTTCTTTGCTCTTCTGTGAGAGTAAACGGAATATCTTTGGTGTGAGGCCAAAACAAAACATCATCTTGGGGGTTTGGGAGAAACACAATCGACATTTTTCTCCATTGTATGGACCAAACAACTAATGGATAAATCGGGAAAGTAATCGACAGATTAAACCGAATTAATTTAATTTCACTTCTTCTTGTCGGCAGGAGAAACAAAGTGCAAGATGTTGAACCATGGTCACATTCAACAAGTCACATACCCTGAGATGATCAGTCACTAAACGCGTCAAATATTTTGGGGTTAAATGAGGAAAAGTGCACCTGGACCGAGATTCACTCCATCTTTAGTCCATACTTATATTCAAGCTGTTAGTTTATGATTGTGTTACAGCTGACTGGGGCTGCAACTAAGGATTTTTTTCATAATCGATAAATCTTTTGATCATTTTCTCGATTAATCGATTAGTTGTTTGGTCCATCAAATGTCATTAAATTGCGGAAAAAATGTTGATCGTGTTTTCCCCAAACCCCGACATGATGTTTTGTTTTGTCCACACACCAAAGACTTCAGTTTACTGTCACAGGGGAGCAAAGAAACCAGGAAATATTCACATTTAAGAGAGCTGAAATCAGAGAAATTTGACTCTTTCTTTCATAAAAAACAGTTGAAATGATTAAGCGATTATCAAAATACTTTGCGATTCATTTAGTAATCGATTACTAATCGATTAACTGTTGCAGCTCCACCAAATATGTCAAATATTTAGGGTTAATTTATTGTATAATTTCAGAGGAAAGTTGAACCTGGAAAGAGATTCACTGCATCTGTAGTAAGTAGTGATATTAAAGCAGTTAGTTCATGATGGTCCTGAAAACCCAACAACTGCATGTGGGAGATATATTCTCGACTCATGTTTTTCATATTGTTGTTATTAAAAAGATGATGACTACACTTGACTCGGGCTGTGCGGGGTTTGGGCTCCCCCTGGTGGTCATCTTTAATCATCACACGCGATTATAGCTTATATCAATTTAAGCTAACTAGAGACAAACACAATGAAACTACATTAGACAATGTGCAACGAGGCGACGACCGAATCTGATTCTACTGCACGTACAGACGCTACAAGTTTGTGTCACACCTGTTCATCGTGCACATTAGCCCCTGAGGTAGGTTTAGCCCGTCGAGCTACACGACCCAACGATACAACAAGTACCCAACGCAGATATCAATGTGATAAACAGTTGTCAGCGGTTCTGTTGTTTTAGTAGTCGGTGGTCGAGAGAAACTGCGGACGCGCAGATGCCTTGTGTGCAGCCTGCAGCCTGAAGCCCCCCTCCCGGCTAACGTTAGCTCCGTTAGCATCCAAGCTAACTGTTTTCGCCGCTCGTCAGCGCGACACTATCGTGTCACGGTGGAAACTCGTTGTTTTCAGATGCACGACTGTGCGGACTGCAAGTTTAAAAGCAGGTACGAGTCATATCGTGATAATAACCCGTGGGCATTGACACTTACCTGCCGATATGATATTGCTGCTCCAGATAAATGACGTTTAGTCACCGTGAAAACGGCTCGTCGGGATTTTGCGACGCTCGACATCAGTTCCGACCTCTATGGTTCCGCATCGTTATTATTATTTTTTCGCTTTTCTTTGTTATGGATTAAAATAACTAAGATTATAAAAACATAACCATACCGTTTTTCTCTGAACGACAGAGGAGATATCACAATATCACAGTAAATATATTGGCCACATCATATCTGAAACGTTTTTATGATCCAGTTGATTTTAAAGGTGTAGTGCAGGATAGAATCTAAAGACAATAGTATTATGATTATAATTATCTTCCGTGTAATGAGTTTCTTTCCCAAACAAACTTAAACTAGCATCTTAACAGTAGATAAAATATTGTCATTTTCTTATTAAAGTTTAATAGTCAGGTTTTTTTTTACAGTGACTCACAAAACACCTATACAAATTACAATGCAAGAATATTTTTCGCTGGATTGATTTTTTGATTTTTTAGCCCATATTATTCACATTATAAGTACATTCATTTATGTACATAGTTGATTTTGTTAGCATGGTAGCTAACATGGTCTGCATGTGCCTGCTAGCACACCCACAGCTGGTAATGTGTGGCTGTAGCTGTTAGCTGCCACAACCACTATTTACATTCCCCGTCTCTCAACTTCTTTCTGGACACAGGCACTGAGTTCAGGCTAAACCACAGGTGCAACATAAAGTGTAAAGCGACGTTGTTTCAGAAGCAGTGTAGTTTTCTACCAGATAACTTTATTTTGGGTATTGTTGCACTTTACATCATCACACAAAATTGAGAAAATATTACAGATGAGCAATCCCATTCCTCTAATTAAATTTTTTTTTTCCTTCTCCAGTGTCAATCAACTTTAAAGCTCCAAATGCAAAGTTTAAACAGTTTCATTATTCAAAGAACATAGTAGCAAACATAGAAAAATAGGTTATGTTGTCAATGTAAAGTCTGGACATTGTAAATTAGAAAAAACTATGAACTGAGCAGTTATTGGTTGAGGAGTCTCTCAGCTCTCTGATGGTGGGGGCGCGGCCCTGCGAACAGACTTGGCCAGGGCTTGTTGGATGACTGGGTACAGTTTATAGCATCCCTCGATGCAGGTCCGAACCCCGGCCGCCAGAGTCTCTTCAGTCATTTCTCCATCCGACTGCAGCCCAGAAATCTGGTTCAGGCTGGGGAGGAACGCAACAGTCAGATTGCCCTGGTTCTCGCTGCGGACTGAGCTGCAGCCGTTCTGCTCCGTGTAAGAAGGGTCGACCACGTAAGAGCCACCGTCCTGCCGGATGGAGCAACCGAGTACCAGGTCGTACATTTCGATCCCAGCATCCGCGAGAGCGAGGGAAGCGCACGTGACTGCGTGGGCCAGAACCGAACCGCTGTTCTCCAGGACCATCACGTTGACCTCGATCTGAGAGCGCGGGTATTTGTGGAGACACACCGCCGGCTGCAGACTCTCGTGCAGCATCAGCGAGAAGTCTTTGTCCTGGCTCCCCTGGATCCAGGAGCCCCTCTCCGGGCAGGAAAACGGAGCAAAGCGCATGTCAGTTGTCAATCTGGATCCACAGAAAAGGACAGAGTTTAGAGTTTTGTTATCTTGATAAACTTTTCCTACAGTAGAGACCAAAGGCAAAAATGTATGATTTGAAGTAATGATCTGGATGCTTGAGGGTGAACCCAGCTGAGCTCAGGTTAATGACATACAATTGAAAGTTATATTTAAAGGCACAATATAAAATTTTCTGCCACCAGGGGCCTCTCAATCGAAACAATAACATATAATAATAAATTTCATTTATAGAGCACTTTTCATTGGTAAAAGCAATCTCAAAACATAGGTAGCATGAGATTACAATCATTGGTGTAAGTGCAGTCAACTTCTATCGGTTAGGATTGCCTCCGTGTTAAACATTGAGGAGGTTATTTAAAAATATATAGTGTTTAAAATATATAGCTAGAGCAACCAAGTGGCTCAAAACTGGATTAAAGGACAATTTATGATGTCTTCTGGCAAACAACCATAACACTGACGTAGGCGCAAATTAGATGTGATGTCAATCACAGGCGACAAAATGAATCAGACCTTTATTTAAGATTACATTTAAAGGATTTAAAGGGAAAAAAATTAACTACATTTCTTCATTTTTATTAAGAAATGTGGTTAATTTTGATGTTTCATGTATTTACATTGCAGCCCCCCCCCCCCCCCCAACCACACGGTATATTATCACTGCAACACCTCAATCACACTAATCATAGGGGACTGGCCTTTAATCATTAATGGACATGCCTTATAAATATTTCAAATATTACGATAATTCTTAACACAGCTGTAACTTGATCTTGGTGATAACTGGCACCTGCTCACGTTTTTTGGTCTTAAAGCTCCAGTTGTTTATTTCGAAGTGACATATCGTATTCATATTATTAATCAATCAAATCAACACATAGATCAGTACAGACCTTCCACATTTCATGTCGGTCTCGTCCTTGCGCTCCGTCTCTTTGGGGCCGTACACGCAGCACATCAGCTTGGTGTCGCCGGCCTCGATGTACGCGGAGCCCTTGGCCTGGCTCACCAGCCCGCACCGGACGAACACGGCGCGGACGTCCACCTGGTCCCGCTGGCGACCGTCCGGCCTGGGCCCGCACGGCGGCGGGACAACCACCGCGGGCTTGCAAAGAAACAGAGACGGGCTCTGCGACACTTCTGGCCCGCGAACGCGTTTGTTGTCGGTCGGCATGGTGCGAGAACGAGACGAACGCAAAGTTCACCACAGCAGCGGCAGCCGCATGCAGTCCAGGTCCTGCACGGAATGTAGTCCCCTTGGAAACACAGCAAGCGGAGAATGTGGTTCCTTCCATCCAAACGTGGCACTGAAATAAAATTGCATCAGTCATAATAAATACATATACATTTCTCAAAACGTGCTTGGCTGCAATAATATTAAACCGTCATCGTTCATCTTATAAATCACAAAATATTACACCATTGGAGATTCGTATCGTGGTGACAAGGACCAGAACGTGAATAAATATACAAATTACTCAGACTACTAGAAATTGTAATCGATGTATTTTTTTTTTAAATTACGAATGTGTGCATAATTGATTTTTCTTCATGATGCAGAACATAAATCTCCACTGACACCAGAGTCTTTTTCATTGCATCAGCCAAAGCGCTGAATGGGATGTTGGGAACCGTAGTAGCTGTGGCGGGTTTGGCTGTGATTGACAGCGGGGCTTGTCCAATGGAGATGGACCTTTTCTGACGCAATGGTGTGCCGGACCAATCGGCGGCTGCCTTGGGCGTGTTCACCGGCTCTGCAGCGCTCCCTCCTTCTTCTTCTTCCTTGTGGCTCGAGCGGCGTGGGCTGAACGCTGTGTGTGTGTTTTGAGAGCAGTCAGCGGTTCATTGTGCGACTAAGGCGACTTGTGTGAGTATTTTCATTTATTTGGAAGTGGCTAAAAGTCGCCGTTTCGTTCACTGAAGCGGGGGGTTGTGTGTCAGGAGTGCGGCGCTGAGACGTCCGGACATGGCAGTGGTGGCCGGCTGGGCTAACTTTTAGCTAAGCTAACGTCAAGCTAGTGCCTCTGAACAGCTGATGATCCAATAACGACCAAAAAAATAATTTTAAAAGCACATAAATATTAATGATGATGTCGGACACGAGTGGTACTATTTCAGTTGTCATGTTGCCAATTCATGAAGTGATGTAAGTTAGCACTGGGAAAAGGAAAGTGACAAGTCTGACACTTGTCATTCACGCTAGTCTGGTTTTGTAGCCTCCACCTGCAGGTGGAATCAATTAAAATTCGCCATGTTTCTTGAAAACCAAGCACAGCACAGCTTCACTGACTAATCTGGATTTGGTTTGACTCTGTGGACCTGATCCATCATCCATCAGAGCTCCAAAAAAAAAAAAACCCCTCTTGTTTTGCATTTGCATCCCTACAATTACATAATCCTCCCCTCTTGTTGATCTGCTCTCACACCCCCTGATCCTGTGTTGTGGCCCACTGGTTGTCATTTTTCCATAGGCGGAAATACATTTCCATCCCTCCTTCACAACCCCTTGTCTCCACTTCCTCTGGTTGCCAACAGGGTGGTTTTAGTAGTCAGGATGGGGAACAGCAGCTGTTTACTGTCCCCGCTTGCCGGCTCCAGAGAGCTGAACGCAGCAGCTTGTGGGGTTTCCTTTGTCAGCTAGTTTACGAACGGATGGCCATTTGAATTCTGCTGCCTTTTAATAATTATAGGTAGCACAGGGTTCTTTGTGATAGTGCTTGGTGACGAGTCCAGAAATATGAAATGATTAAAAGCCTTCAGGGGCATTTCAGGGCTTTTTTTCCATTTATTGTATTTTCAATATGACTTGAATTGCAATCGAATCAGGTTTAAGTAGCTTTTCATCCAGGCTTGGGTCTCTGAGCAGAGCAGACACAGATACATACAAACCCATGGCACTTAAGAAAAATGGAAGAACCTCAGGAGAGGCAGATCAAAGACACTTTAATTTGATGTCAGAATTTCACTGAATAAACTATTGGAGGAGAAAAAATGAATTTGACTTCTGGCCAGTCAAAGAAAAACACAATATTTTTTTTCCTCCTAAACTTTTTCCAAATCAAATCAATGCAATATCCTTCGTATGTGTTATGGAGAGTTTCACTTTTTTTCTTCTTTTACATTTGTTACTTTCTCCACACAATACATTGCTGAATAAAGACTAGGTTACTTTGCATCTTAACATATCATATATTAAAATATAAGCGTGTGTTAAATTTTACGATAATATAAACAGGGAGCGGGAAAAAAGCAAGTCTTCACATTTGGGAACCAGGGTCCTGCAATGTTTGTCATTTTCTCTGATAAATGTATGACTTCAGTAATTTACCGATTATCACAACTGTTTTTCAATTCCATTTCTGTCTATTGACAAAGCCCATCAACTGCAAGTTAAGTTTTTTTTCTTCTCTTTTTCTTCCTTCACGACTGTTCACATGAGCTTCTCGAGGTTCCTCTTGGCGGCTGCTGAGTGTTAAACACTAAAACTTCATCTCACAAAACTTTAGCATTTGTGCACAACCCTGGCACCGACGGGGTGTCCTCGACGCATTCAAGGCTCAAGGCTGTAGTTTGTATGCATTTTTGATTTGCACAACGATGAGCACAAAGAACTTGAGAAAAGTCAAATTATCCGTAAGCCGGGTGATTTGCTGATGCAACACTGCAGTAACATGACATTGCCATGTTGTCAGTCAGAACACAAACTGACTGACAGTATGGTGGTTACAGCGCATTGCAGGACGAAAAAAAGCCTCACAGGCGTCGCAGGATTCCTGAGCTGCTGTCGGTTTATGTGAGGAGCCGAAGGCCAGTTTGTCTGGAGGGGAACGACAGAGTGGTACATCTCTGCTGCGACGGCCTGTTTGGACACGTATTACTCCTCACACGCTGACGTGACGATAGGTTAGGGGTCGGCATATGGTGCTGAAAAAGAATTGACGATTAGTCGACTGACAGGAAAGGATTTTGATTCATGGTCCAAATTATTTAAGATTTTTTTTCTTTCTTTTTCCTGTTTTGCACCTTTGTTAAATTCAATGTTCGTGCATTTTGGACAAAACACGACACAGGGAGATCTTAGGAAAATGCGTAGTTCAAACTGAATAATTGTTTTCAGCACTAATAAGAAGGATTATGATCATCTTTACGTGGTCTAGACAGTAGGGCTTTTATTTAATGTATACTTAATTAGACAGGGAAGGTCAAAATAAATCACTTCCACTAAATAAACGTCTGGAAACATAGAGAATGCTACAGATGCATGTTGGTGCCTAATTTGGAGAATTATTAAATAACCTGATAACCTGCATGACATTGATGCAAACATCGTATAAAGATTCAGTATTGCCTTTAAAATGTTCCTGCTAATTTATAGACAACATTGCCCACAATTCTCATTGACCTTGGGGATATTTTGTTGATCTTTAGACAAGCTCGTTACACTGGTTTGTAACTGGTGTCGTTGCCTTATGACAAATATCTTTTGCAGACGATGAGGGGGCCGGTGACTCAGCAACTCACTCTGCTCCATGTCCATGTTACTGTTGTTGCCAGAATCACACTGGGAAACTTCAACCAGATTTATCAACGTCGTCCACAATAACAGCTGTTGTTGGCTGCTCTCTGCCGATGTTACGCCATAACTTCCAAGTTGGCAGTAGCTCAGTCTGGTCAATACAATCAGACTGAGGTGCAGGCACAAGAAGAACTCAAACACACAATTTAGTTTAGGTTTCAACAGTTCAAACAGTCCCAACTTTTTTGACAATTTAATCAATTTAACAGCAAAAGCTTGTTTTCGTGAGACCAAATGCCTTTTCTTCCTCTGTTGCCCTATGTATTCTGGGAACTCAAGTTTTGTTCTCAAGCTGTTCTAGAAACGTACATAAATAAATCTTCATACTGTTAAACCATAGACTGTGTATAAAAGTAGTCGTGTTCACCGAGTCCTGAAAGTGAAGCCAATGTGGAAGTGCCTAGCTGCTACCATTGACGGCTGTGTGTCTAAACATTTTTCTTTTTTGTACTTTTGATCAGAGAGCTGATTCAGAATGGACTCCTCTTTGAGCGCCGCTCAGATCCGTGAGAAGTTCATCGACTTCTTCCGTCGCTATGAGCACCAGTACGTCCACTCGTCCGCCGTCGTCCCGCTGGACGACCCCACGCTGCTCTTCGCCAACGCCGGCATGAACCAGGTAACGTTAACCACGGGTCTCTCTCTCTCCACGTCTTTCCAAAAATATCTGTGCCTCTCTCCCTCCGGCCACCTTCCTTTACATACCCGCCCACTGATTTAAACAACAACTGATCCTTTTTGTTCCCCCGGTTCCCTTAGTTCAAACCCATCTTCCTCAACACCATCGACCCGTCCCACCCTATGGCGAGGCTGCATCGCGCCGCCAACACCCAGAAGTGTATCCGTGCAGGAGGAAAACACAATGACCTGGACGATGTGGGTAAAGATGTCTACCATCACACCTTCTTCGAGATGCTGGGCTCCTGGTCCTTTGGGGACTACTTCAAGGTAATTATCTTGTCATCCCTATCCAGCTTTATCTCTTTTTTATCAATTATAATCCAACTGATACTGGGTGACATTAATATTTGATGTGTAACTCACTGTTCAGTCAATGGAAATGGCCAACAACAAACTTTATACACATGCAAAGAAACTTTCTAAATTGTAGAATCATAAACGGTTACTTTAGATTCTGTGTGATTAACTTTTTTTGTCCACTCGTCTCATTCTGCGTCTCCTTGCCTTCCCCTGCAGCAACTGGCCTGTAAGATGGCCCTGGAGCTGCTGACCCAGGAGTTCGGCATCTCCATCGACCGACTGTACGTAACCTACTTCGGGGGCAGCGATGAAGCCGGTCTGGAGCCCGACCTGGAGTGCAAACAGATCTGGATCGACTTAGGGTGAGACTCGCTGGAAGAATGATATCAAAAACAGATTTTAAAAGGTCTTATCTGGGTTTTTTCGTGCACGAGCGCTGCACAACAGCCGCTGTATATCTTTCGCCTGTTTAAAGTAATTGCATAATGTTGTGCGATCAGTCCCGGGGGGAACTTCCCTCTGAGGCACCGTACTTCTTACAACAACAGCCTAGAAGATGATCTTCTTCTCCCCACTTCTTTTAATCTCAAATCATATCTCATCCTCACATGAAACGTTTTTCCCCTCGGCGTTTACAACAGTGCAGTGTTCTCGTGAACACGATAACTTAAGAACAATACGTAGTGGAACCAATCGCAATTAGATTTTTGGATCGCATAAATATCTTCTCTCTCTCTCTCCTTGTTGGCTTTGTTCCTCTCAGCATGGACGAGGCTCGCATCCTGCCCGGCAGCATGAAGGACAACTTCTGGGAGATGGGCGACACGGGTCCCTGCGGCCCCTGCAGCGAGATCCACTTCGACCGCATCGGCGGCAGAGACGCCTCCCACCTGGTGAACATGGACGACCCCAACGTCCTGGAGATCTGGAACCTGGTGTTCATCCAGTTCAACAGGTAACAGACTCACACACGGAGACATTGATGTGGACAGGACAGTGTATTTACCTCACTAATCAATAATCAGTGCAGACGTATAGGCCAGCAACTTTATTTTTAATGATATGTGGAATAAATGATGCGTTTTCAGAATAAACAAGGTTTATTTTTCAGTTTCACATTGTTTGGTTAAATAATTCCCATGACACCTCTTAGGTTTGTTACAGTTGTTCCAAAGTAAACATTCTTTTTAATGCAAATGCAAAATCTTTCTGGTTCATTGCGTTTGTTTACACGTCACGTCATTGTTTCGAGAACCTCTAAATCCTATACTGGGATTAAATGAGTGTAGTGTAGAAGCTTCAGCCTTTGGATAATCCCCACAGAGTCAAGTCCATATTGTATTAGAATCAAGTGTTTCTGCATTTGGCTTATCTGTCTGAGATTTACATTTATATTGAAGTCAGTAAAATATATTAAGGTTTGTGATTTAAAAGCCACCAGATGACAATGAAATTAACTTCTCAAAAATGCGACGGCACATACACTGAGATGTGCTGTATCAACAATATTTTAGTTACGAGTGCTTTTTTTTGTTCTCTGGCAGGATATGACCATTGAAAGAGCTCATTAAAAAAACAGACGCGTCTGCACTTTATTAATCTACACAGGAATAAGGAGCAGGACAAAACAAAAGTCTTATGATGGAAGAATAATATTTGGCGAGATAGTCACTGTATGGCTTCATATTTCCTTTTTTAAATCTTTTCCACCTACTGAAGACTTTTCTCATGATAAACAAATAAATTGACATAAATAAACACGCTCTTATTCAGACAGACACGGTCTGGCAGCTTTCAAACAATAATCCAAAACAAATGGACCACAACAACAATTTTAAATCTGTATCCTCTGAATAAGTTCCTGATTCAGTTTGTTAGTCGCCGTGAAACATTTCTCCAGTTGATTTCATTCTCCTAACAGTTTTATTGTTCAGATGTTTTTGTCCCCTGCATCTGAATTTGCTTGATCTCGAGGCTTTTAACTGTTTTGGTGGGTTAATTCAAGACGTTAAAATGATCACAAGCTGTCTGTGACAGCAGCACGTCTAAATATAAACCCAACCATCAATTAAAACCAGGTGCCGTTGGAATTCGGACACGCCTTCATCCTCTTTCTGTTTTGTACAATATGCAGAGCAGCCACTGAACAAAATGTACACACACCCTCTCTCCACACACTCCTGAGATACGTTTGTAAGATTGTTCACTTGATAACATTAGACCTATTTCACGTCAGAGGATTAAGGTGAAATACAAGTAAATTCTGCTGAAGTAATCCGATTACCTTGCCATGTAGACCACGAAAGAGAAGGTATGCGGAACGGATTAATTGCTTGTTTTTTTTAAATGAAACGTGGAACTAAATCACAAAACATTGGCAGAACAAATTCTCGCACGTGAACGCAGAGTAAATCACTCATTTACTCTTGTCATACGCTTATTTACGGATCGACGAATCCGGCGTCTCTAACTCGTTCTCCCCCCTCCGCCCCTTTCCTCAGAGAGTCCGAGACGGAGCTGAAGCTGCTGCCCAAGAAGAGCATCGACACCGGGATGGGTCTGGAGCGTCTGGTGTCTGTGCTGCAGAACAAAATGTCCAACTACGACACCGACCTCTTCATCCCGTACTTTGAAGCCATCGAGAAGGTACCGACATTGCCAAGACGTGTGTGAGGTCGCGTAAAGAAACACACTCCGCAGGCGAGGGTGTTTAGAGACCATCAGAATCCACCGGGAAGCCCTGATGATGTTCTTTATGAGTGATTCCTAAGCAGAATATGTTCAAAAAATATGTGAATAAATGATTTAGTTCAAATTAATATATCACAAATGTTTGTGTTCAGGACTAAAATAAACATTGAAGTAAGTTTAGAAATGTGTGAGGTTGATCTGAGAGTTTGAGATGAACACATCCTTAATTCTAACATCACCATTTCTTGTATGACAAAAAAATATAAATTGAAAATATTCAGTTTTTTCCACATTTGCTACATGAAGTTTTTTCGTTTTTTTTTTTTCAGGGAACTGGTGCTCGACCGTACACCGGTAAAGTAGGTGCCGAGGACGCCGACGGTATCGACATGGCTTACCGCGTGCTGGCCGACCACGCCCGCACCATCACCATCGCCCTATCGGACGGTGGTCGACCCGACAACACAGGAAGAGGGTGAGACGTGAAAAATGTCAGAATATAAATATGTACAGCCTCGAGCGCAGCATACAGAGTACATGCACAGTAGACGCTCACCTCAGAGTTCGTACAATATTGCAAAGCTTCATTCAGTTTCAGACGGCGTAGATATGAATGCAGGAGTTTGTTGTTAAGTTTTGATTATTGATCATAATCTTCTTTTGTTTCCATCATGTGCAGCTACGTGTTGAGGAGGATCCTGCGTCGCGCAGTCCGTTACTCCCACGAGAAGCTTGGAGCTCAGAAGGGCTTCTTCGCCTCCCTGGTGGACGTGGTGGTCACTTCCCTGGTGAGAGAGTCACCGTGCATTTAACACATTTCCTGTTTCAGTTCAGCTCCTCTTCCTCTCCAGCTCGTCATCGATCTCCCTATCACCTGCTTACGTACGCTTCCCTTCTTCCGTGCAGGGCGACGCTTTCCCGGAGCTGAAGAAAGACCCCGAGATGGTGAAGGACATTGTCAACGAGGAGGAGGAGCAGTTCCTCAAAACCCTCAGCAGGGGGCGCCGCATCCTCGACCGGAAGATCATGAGTCTGGGAGAAAGCAAGACCATCCCAGGTGAGACGCACTCAAAGACAAATGACATTTGTTTACAATTTTGTTTATTTTCTTCTTCCTTTCTCTGCCCTTCATATCTCCTCACCACCCACATCACTTCATCTTTTTAGGGTCTGTTCTCTGTCCTTCCCTTGTTTTCTCTCTTCTGATCCAATCAGAATGTTTTTGTTGACTTCGTCCTTCACTCATACTTCTGTCAGTCAAGAATCACCGTGTCTCAAATCTTTCTTATTCCGTCTTTAAAAATCCTCAGACTATGATCAGAATACAAATGACACACAAACAAAATGGATCCACATCAAGTATCCCCTTTGTAACGACCTCCAGGTATTGTTAGTGTTCACTGTATTGGATTTCGTTTAGCTCCAATTTTTTATTTTTTATTCTTTGTCCCAGAGGGCGGTGTCGTCGGCATCATTTGCTACACGTCTCTCCTGCATATCAAGCAGCGTCTTCTCTCTCTTTGTCCGTGTGCGTCCAGGTGACACAGCATGGCTGCTGTACGACACGTACGGCTTCCCCCTGGACCTGACCTCGCTCATCGCCGAGGAGAAGGGCATGGCCGTGGACCTGGCGTCCTTTGAGGAGGAGAAGAAGGCGGCACAGGTGAGGAGACTGGAGGGAAAAAACTTCTGATAGTCACTGACTCTGCTCTGCGAGGAAAACTCCACTGAGCAGTTGTTGTGCGTCGTCTCCCGTGGGAAACGGCGTTTTGCCTCACGTCAGCATTCTGCAGTATTGCACTGTAAGTCAGAAGCAGAAGCCCGTTTCCTCCTGCTGTTTAAATAAATCCTCATTTACTTTACGGACCCGTTCTAATCCCTCGGTGTTAGATTCAGCAGGAAGATTGATTTCTTCTCTGTAGCACTGCATCCTCACAGCCGCCGGGCCAACAAACCCTCACAGTTAACACACACCGAGCTCTTCATTAGGGAAACGGCATACGAATACTTGGTGGGGCCTCCCTCTGTTCTTGAAACAACCACAGGAGTTCTTTGTTGCACGAATTTCATAGGATTTCGGAAGCTGTGCCGTGAGATTCATGTCAGAGTCATTTAGCTTTAGAAGTTTGTACGTTTGCTTCCACCAAACTAACGATATGGTGCGTTGGGTTTGTGTTACGAGTGTGTGACAACACAGGTCTGTGTGTGTGTGTGTAGTTGAAGTCCCAGGGTAAAGGCGCAGGCGACCAGGACCACATCATGTTGGACATCTACGCCATCGACGAGCTGAGGAACAAGAAGACGCCCGCCACCGACGACGCCCCCAAATACAAATACACCTCGAACGAAAGCGGCAAATACGGTGAGCTTGCTTTTTTTTCCCGCTCGCAGGCTTTTAGTCCAAGTCTGTATTTTCACAACTGACCCCCCGCTCTTTTTTCCTGTTTTTTATTGCGCATTTAGCCTTTCAGCAGACCTCGGCCACCGTGCTGGCCCTGCGCCGCGACCGCGCCTTCTGCGACGAGGTGACCACGGGTCAACAGTGCGGCGTGCTGCTGGACCAGACGTCCTTCTACGCTGAGCAAGGCGGGCAGACGTTCGACGAGGGCTTCATGCTGCGGGAGGACGACAACACGGAGGACGTGAGTGCTACAGAAATGCTCTGTGGGTTGTAACGCACCCCACTGATGCTGTTTGAGAGTGTTTAGTAAAAAGAGGTTTCTGCCAAAGCTTGTGTTAACTGGCGAGATAAGATAATTACCCCGTTATCAGGATTATTATAATTTTTTCTTCTGCCAACCTCTCACATCGCTCGTCTCTTGTTTGCAGCGGATGGAGTTCACGGTGAAGAACACGCAGGTCCGAGGAGGTTACGTCCTGCACGTGGGGACAGTCTACGGGACGTTGAAGGTCGGAGACCGCGTCACTTTGCACGTAGACGAGGTGAGTCCGCGTTGTTCAGTGAAGTGGAATATCAAGTCTCACACATCTTTCAGGATCTGTCTCTTAAGCTCTGGGTCTTTCCACGCACTCTCTCCAGGCTCGTCGCAGGACCATCATGAGCAACCACACCGCCACACACATCTTGAACTTCGCCCTGCGCGGAGTCCTGGGGGAGGCAGACCAGAGGGGTTCCCTGGTCGCCCCCGACCGCCTGCGCTTCGACTTCACCGCCAAGGGCGCCCTCAGCACAGGGGAGGTCCGACGGACGGAGGAGATCGCCTGTGCCATGATCAGAGAGGCTAAGGTCAGTGTGGGAAAATATACGAAACTGAAGAATTGGAATGACGGCCCAGATATCAGTCCCCTAAATATGCCAGATTTTTTTTCATCAAGATCCATTTAATTTCATGTGGTCTGACCCTTTGTCCTGTGATCCATATCCATACACGCCCGCAGCCGGTGTACGCCATGGACACCCCCCTCGCAGAGGCCAAGGCGATTCAAGGTCTGCGCGCCGTGTTCGACGAGACCTACCCCGACCCCGTGCGAGTCGTGTCCATCGGCTGCCCCGTCCAGGACCTGCTGGACGACCCCAGCAGCACCGCCGGCTCCCTCACCTCCATCGAGTTCTGTGGTGGAACGTGAGTATATATTTCTTATTGTTCACTGGTGAGTGGGGATACAAACCAGCGCCCGTCGCAGAGCACATACAGTTCTGACCGGAGGAATGAGAGTTGTCACCGCGTATTTTCAATGTCTGTGTGAAGCCAGACCTCCCCAGTGGTGAAGAAGTGTTTAAAAAAAAAACGGTGGAAGCCATTAATTGTTTTTTTCCTGCTCTTTTTTTACGGCGGAACAATTTTTTCTCCTGCGCAGACGAGGGCCCGGACCGTTTTAGCGGAGTAGAGCTCAGTCCAGCGATTAGACCTGCTCCGCTGACTTTTTCAGTGTCTGCTCCTCGCGGCTGTAAAATTCACCTGGAGGCTTCTCATTTCATTAGATTACTGCAGGAGGATGAACAAAGCTGTGTTCAGTGTGTTAAAGAGTTGAAAACGACCATGTGTGTGTATAGAAGCAAGTCTCACCATCACCACCACCTGATTCTGCTGAGTTCTTTAGAAAACCGTTGTTGTGCTTCCTTTAATGTGCAGCCACTTCAAACAATCCTGTTTTCTGCTGCTGTTGTTTTGTAATGTTTCCTCTTCCTACTCCTCCTCCGGTTGTCGCCACTCGATTTCCTTTTTTCACCCGCCTCCCACACTACTTCACGAAAAAGCCATTTGCTAATGTACCGTTGGTCTCTGCTTATCCAAAGCCATCTGCAGAACTCGGGCCATGCCGCGCCATTTGTCATCGTCTCGGAAGAGGCCATCGCTAAGGGCATCCGCCGCATCGTTGCCGTGACGGGAACAGAGGCCCAGAAGGTCAACACACACACACACACGCGCACACACACACACACACACACACACACACACACACACACACACACACACCATCCACGCATTATGTTCATATACACACACATCCACCCACACTTTAAGAAAGTTGTTTTGTTGAGGTGCGTTAACACGCCTGATTAAATGTAAAACGTGTCACCGACTGAGGGACAACGTGTCTTAGTTTGGTCCCTGGCGAGAAAAAAAAATCTTCCTAGTGATGAATTTTTAATCACGCTTTGTTTTTGACTCGTGTTGAACTTCTACCGTTTGCATTTTTTTCTCCTCTCCTCCAGACCGGAGGGCAAAATGAATCTTTACTATTTTTAGATGACAATTGCTGTTTGATCCTTCTCTTCATCTTGTTTTAGCCTCCTCTGTCTCATTCCCACATGTCCTTGTCTTTTCTCTCCCGGCAGTTGTTCTTTTTCTTTTTTCTTTTTGCTCTTTCCCCACATCTCGCTTACACGTAGTGGTGGGCGGTATCTCCACCTTTTTTGCCTTTGACCCAATTTTCGGAAAATTGTTACTCACCACAAAATCCGTATTAAAAAAATGTTATTCCGTACATTTGTAGTGTTTTGTGGTTTATATCATTTATGATGAATTTCTTTGTTTTGATAAATTTAATTTAAAAAAAGATAATCCGCGACCCACAATATATATCCTGTATCCGTTTTAATTAAAATATATCGCAATATTATTCATGGGCCATATCGTCCAGCCCCACTGACACGTCTGCGTCTCTCGTTCCTCAGGCCCAGAGGAAAGCCGACGCCCTGCTACAGTCGCTGTCTGCACTGGGCGACAAGGTGAAGCAGCAGACGGCCCCGAACAAGGACGTACAGAAGGAGGTCGCAGACATGACGGAGGTAAAAACCCTCGGTTTAATGTGACTTGAGAAGAAAGAGAGAAGCACTCTGCCGCGGCGTCACGTCTGTCCTCTCTCTGCAGTCGATAGGCACGGCAGTGATCTCCCAGTGGCAGAAGGACGAGATGAGGGAAACCCTGAAGGGCCTGAAGAAGACCATGGACGACTTGGATCGCAACCACAAGGCCGACATCCAGAAGAGAGTCCTGGAGAAGACCAAGGAGCTGATCGACAGCAGCCCCAACCAGCAGCTGCTCGTCATGGACATGGAGACCGGCGCCTCAGCCAAGGTGGGACGTCGGGGACAGGGATTGTTTTGTTTTTTTTAATCCAGCAAAATTTAAAATGTGCTTGACCTTGTGAAAGACGACACCTAACACAGACACGGAGTAAATCTATAATTCAAACCCTTTAAGACTCCATCAGCATCCTGTACGGAAAACAAATGAAAAGTGCAAACATGATTCAAATTCACTTTGTGTCTCGCCGTCTCATAACATATCTTGCCGTGTTGTTGCCATGGGAACCAAACGAGCTCAGTGGTCCATTAGTTCCGACCTTGAGACATCAATAGTGCTGATTAGGAAACTTTGTTTTTCTTTCTGCCCTCATTGTTTTCTACTCTTTCCCTCCTCTTCCTTCCTCGCAGGCTCTGAATGAGTCGCTCAAGCTGCTGAAGTCTCACTCCCCTCAGACCGCCGCCATGCTCTTCACCGTCGACCCCGACGCCGGCAAGATCACCTGCCTGTGTCAAGTCCCACAGGTAACTCGCGCCCCCACCTGCTCGCTCGTTCAGTCACAAGCTGCTGAAACCATCTCCAGTATTAATCCACATCGTTATTAACACACTTGAACAGTCACGTGCACTGGGCATGTGCGGTCGTCGGGTCGCGACCAACCAGGAAGCAAAGGCGAGGGACTGTGTCATCGTGTCTAACCGTCCAGACCACAACGCATCCCCAGAGTTTTCAAACAAAAACAGGGAGGGGCAGCGTTTCCAAACTTCTGTTTTCGCTGCTCGAAAAAAATTTTGGGTGGACGGCGGGCGTCACCGTAGCAACGGGGACGCGTTTTAAAATGAAAAAAATAGTAATGTGGATGTGGCCTAAGACATATACTGCCAAGTTTCCTGAACTTTTTTGGAGGGGCTGTATGTGAGAACGCAAATATTGCTCGCGACATTGCGTCACGGATGTTCTGGAACTCTTCCCGCTGTTGCAAACTTGTCTGACTCGGAAAATCTCTCTGCTGCAACATCCGGAAAATATCCAGACACAATTTTCCCTGCCATTTTTAATGCAATGGTTGTTTGACCAAATGCTTCCCATCTCTCCTCACCAGGACGTGGCCACCCGCGGCCTGAAGGCCAACGAGTGGGTCCAGGAGTTGTGTCCCCTGATGGACGGCAAAGGAGGCGGCAAGGACATGTCGGCCCAGGCCACGGGCCGGAACACGCAGTGTCTGCAGAAGGCGCTGGAGATGGCCAACGAGTTCGCACGGCTCAAACTGGGAGAAAACTAAAGAGGAGAGAAGTCCTGAGTCTTAACCGAGTTAGAAATTGTCAAACATCCTTCCCCCCTTCTCCCTCCCTCCCTTCCCTCCGTCCTTCTCTCCTCGTCTCTTCTCCTTTTGGCTCATAAAAGATTTAGGAAAACAAACACAACTCCCGGGTGTCTCACTCCGGCCAAAATTGACTTATGACCACTGACACTCAGCTATAGCGACAACTGAGCTACTCATATATTTATAGAGAGAATCACTGCTGACAAGTAAACCTCATCTCGGCTTGAATATATATATATACTGTATATATAAGCAGATCCTCTCATGCACTTGAGTGGTCGGGAGATGGAGAATGATTTGAGAAATACATTTTTAAAGCGCGTGTCCATGTCCATCATTGCATGTTTTGTGCACAGGGGAAGAGATTATGATTTTTGCCTCCTGCAGTTACTGTACAGCTCAGACGAAGCAACAAACAACTGTTTCCACCTCAGGCGTCTGTTCATCCTCCCCGTTTGTGTTTCATCTCAGCGTCGCCCTCATCATGTAGAAACAATCCTTCTAAGCTTGTTTGGGGCTTTTTTAAAACTTCCTCCACCACTAAAGCTCAGCCAACGACAGAGAAGTCTGCCCAGCACTTACATGGTTAACGTACGGTTTACATCCGTCCATCCGGTGCGAGTTTCTCTCCTGCGATTGGTTGAACTTGAGTCGTAAAAAACGCAGTAGCTGTATCATAGTCTTGCTTTTCAAATAACAGGTTTAATTTAGTAAAATGCATTAACTGTATAAAAACGATCAGGAACGTGTCCAATAATGTTTAACTTGACATTTACTATTGATTCCATGCAGATTGTTGTTGAAAAAAATTCCTGTTTTCACCGTCGCTGTTCCATCTCAGAGAAATGTCACATTATGGGAATGGAATAAATACAACTGGTACATTTCATGTCTTGTTTTTTTTTTTCCTCAAATCGGTGATGTTTGTTGTGATTTTTAAGAAAATCTGGGAGACGTATCAGCTCAGACCAGATCTCCATCTTGTCAGTTGCACCGCGAGGTTGGACTGAGATCAGATGTTGATTTGGAGATATGAATAAAATATAAGAACCATGTTGTTTTGACAGCGTAGCTTTGGTGTCGACCTTAATGATTGATAGATAGATGATGTACTTTATCGATCCCAAACTGGTGTTAGAGCAGCAGCAGGTATCAGACCCACAACACACATCACAAAACTATACTGTAAGAACAGCACGAGAGGAAATATTTGAGAAAGAAGAATTATTATTACCACCTCATGACGAAACACCAGTGCCAACTTGTGAAGTTACTTTTATTATTTCATAACCAAACTACTCCAGTATAGCTCCGTGAAAATCAAACCCTTCATTCCACAAACGTCAGACCGTTGACCCTCATGTATCATGAAGCTTTAATTTACAGTATGTATAAGATACAAAGAGTCTCATTCACATATCTCACACACACGTTTTACGACGTAGTAAATCCACCACCTGTGCTGCTCCGGGTTCCAAAAGGTCGTCCGAGTGAAGGATACAGGACCGGACGATGACAGATTCAGACGGCAGGTAAAACCACCGACATGGGACGATTCCACCCAAACGAGAAGCATACTCTCTTCGAATTCCTTGGGTTTCATTTTTCCCAGCTCTTGTAAACTTTCTGTTCTCTGAGCAGCTTCTTAACTGACTCGTGAGTCCGGCCTTCTGTCCTCGTGATGGTTGAAGACTTGGTTTGCACAATGGCCGACAGAGGAGACGACGTGTCCCTGTGCAGTGGCGTTTCAAAGGACTTTGGGGGCCCCAGGGGAAAAAAAGGGGACCTAAGGGGCCCCTAAATCGAACTGGGGGCCTTGTTAGAGGTTTTCTGATCATAGTGTCTTATCTCCTATAGCCATAGACTTTAAAGGGGTTCTCACAGAATTATCATTGGACTGTCGTAATCAGCCGTTATATCTAACGACAATATATATTTAAAGATTACAGCTCCCCAATAGTGATGCCATATCATTGTGGCCGCCCCCTGGTGGCTGGCTGCAGTATAGGTCATAAAAGATCAAAGTACACTGTAAATATATATATATATATATATATATATATATATATATATATATATATACCCAAAGATGATTTCTGTCATTTCATATCACTGTGTTTATTTTTTTATAATATGTTTTGTTATAATTAGTTATTTGATGCTGTAAAAAACAAGGTGGAAAAACCCCGCGATCGACAGCTGAGGCTGACTCGCGATTGGTCGAGGCCGTTTTTTGGGGCAGCAAACAAGACGTATGAAGAGATTTCAGATTCCATACACACATTTCTCCCTCTGACATAGTAAGATATCATTTGTTTCCTCGCTGAACAGGTGCGGACACGGTTTGATTACCCCATAAAAGTAGTGAAATGAGTTTAATATGACTCTTTTATTCCAGGAAACCGGAAACGATGGTATCTACTGTAATGCGGCCGTTTGCAATCTGCCGCTATGCGAAAGCTCTAAAACATTTTTTATTTTTTTTTAGGCGATCGGTACTCGGGTGATTTTTCTGCTGACATCTGCGCCACATGTTCACATTTCACCTGAGGAAACCTGCTGCTGCCTTGACAATCAGGGTACATGTTTGTCCCCAGCATGCTCTCGACCTGTGAATCAACCCTTGCGAGAGGGGAAAAGGAAATCTGTGTATCGGGGTCAGCGGCGGGAGAAAAGACCTACTTCGGGTTGTGAATGCGACAGAGAACTCCAAATATCTGTGTCACGTGGAGGTGAAAAAAGAAACTCTCCCCGGTCTAATTTAGGCTGAGCACAGCGGAGAGGGATCGCCCTGACAACCCCCTCTCATCTGCTCGCCATGTTCTGCTCTACGGCTGTGAGGCATCGAGGAAGCTGATAACCTGTTCGGGGTCGACTATCAACACTTCTCCACCGACCGCAGGCGGCGAAATATGGTGAGAATGTGTTGCTCTGCTGCCACTGGAGCCCACGCTGTCGGCAAAACAGTGTCCACATTCCTTTTGAAGCATGGAAGGAGCATCCTGGGGGAAAAAACATACAGGTAGCGGCGGCGAACCGTCGACCACCTTCAGAGGCTCCGTCGTCGTCGTCCTCCTCCTCCTCATCTGTTGTTCTCCTTTATCCAAAAAACAGATATGCAAAAGGACACAGGACACGTTTTGTGCAATCTGACCCGCTGAATGACGTTGCCCCTGCACACTGATGTCTAGAAGAGGAAAGCAACCCCACTATGTATGTGTGTGTGTGTGTGTGCATGTGTGTGTGTGTGTGTGTGTGCGAGCGACTATGAAATTCAGAGCACATCCTCTCCTCCAGCAGTCTTTAAAAAAAACCAATACCAGTGTACAAAGCAGTAAGAATTGAAGAGCGAGGCGAGAGAGGCGCCTGTGGCCCGAAGCAGAAGGCAGAGTGTGTGTGTGTGTGTGTGTGTGTGTGTGTGTGTGTGTCTCGTCTTGTCTGTGTGTCAGCTCAGAAAGGCACAGCTCTCAGCCAGAAAAAAAGTGTGTACGCGCGGGTCTGTGTGCGCGTGTCTCTGTGTGTGTGTGTGTGTGTGTGTGTGTGTGTGTGTGTGTGTGTGTGTGTATGTGTGTGTGTGCGCGCGTGTCGAAAGAAATGCAAAAGGTAGCAAAGTGATGTCCAGCCGCAGCAGGACAAGGCACGAAAGCATGAATGATAGGTGTGTGTGTGTGTGTGTGTGTGTGTGTGTGTGTGTGTGTGTGTGAGTGTGTGTGTGACAAACATCATGTCCATCATCAGTCGCGCTCGACTCTTAAAAAAAATGAGCCCAGCTCCAAAAAATAAAAAATCTGTTATGTGCAAAGTAGAATAGAAAAACACAGAGCAGAAACGGTCCCACACGAGAGTCACACGTGGGTTTTTACACAACACCCTAAAACAAAGAAAAGAAAGATAAGTGTGACGGGGCAGTGTGACGCCCCCCGGACCCCTCGTGCACAAAGTGTGTGTGTGGCTAAACAACGTGTGGACAGTAAGACGTCATGTAAAACATCCTCAATGTCACGTGGTTCCATCCATTATCAGCTGCAACGGTCGGCACGCACAGTTCCTACACAGCCTCCGCTTTCCTTAATCTGACCGTCCTCCCCCCACAATGATTTATTTTTGGTTACACATCATGAGTCACCAGAGCGATAAACAGTAGACTCTTTGTGAGGATATAAATATTGTCAGTAGTGTATGAGACGGCTGTAAGCGTCGTAATTGTCTCACAGTTTTAAAGCATCCGTTTCTTTTTGCACTGATAACAATTGAATCGGGGGGGGGAAATGTGATGTCACATATTCCCATGCATCCTGAACGGTACTACAGTAGCTGAGGATGGTTTTTTTTCCCCTCCCAAACTTAAAGAGTTTCTGTTTAGATTCAATGTTATAACCGAAAAACACACCGTGTGTTTCCATGACGTCCTGACAAAACGTGACGAATGCATTGACTATTTTTTTTTCTTTTTTTGGAACATTTTATATCCCACACCGTTTCCATCCACGTTGGCGTTCGTCGTCTTCTCTGCCCGTGTTGGCGTGTCGCTGCGTTTCCACCGGTCATTGGCGTTAAACCACGTTTTTCTTGTCCATGAGGTTTCCCGTGCGCGTGCACACAGGGGACCCGCAGGTTAAAAGCCTGCTAGTCACCAAGAACTCCACATGGCGCCTTTCATTTTTGATTGTTGCATTGTTTTAAATATTCAATAGCATATGAATTCAGTTTTTTAAGTAAACTGAAACTCTGATCTGGTCTAATATCACTCGAAGCAGCCACAGCAAAAGCACGATGAGTCATTAATACTGATGAAAAATCAAACTATGTTTAGTGTAAAGGGACAAATATTAGCAACTGAACCCTTGAAAACCAGACTGACAGGACCTGCACAGGAAGCCTGAGGGCTCTTCTCTTGATAGACGAGTCTCTGTCACGACCGCGTTTGGATGGATTTGGTTTCAGCTCAAACCAAACACTGAAACACCAAACGTCTCTTTTTCCCCCTCAGTCTATTTCTTTAGTATAAATCCTGCCAAAGTGTAAACTCAACACAAAACGGTACAAAACTAACAAATGAAATCTGCAGTCTGCAGGAGGATGGGCCATCATCATCATCATCATCATCGTCATCATCATCGTCATCGTCATCATCATCGTCATCATCCTCGTGGAAAATCTGAACCTGAAGATGAGGTCTAAGGCGTCTGGTTGGCCACACCCCCCCTCCCGCTCCCTCCAGACATGGCTGACGTTTTTCAATTGGCCGAGCGGGGACCGGGGGCCGGGGGGCCGGGGGCCCGTGGGCCGGTGGTTAATGAAGCTGCGCACAAGTTAAATGGTTCCAAGATCCGGTGGTGGAGTCTCGATCTGGGGCGTAACGACTTCACCGGGACACGGGAGCCAGTGACCTTTGTCAAAGAACCAAAGTGGTGAACCCCAGAACAGTGTTGGTGAAGCAGCGGTGTGGATAAACAACCGTGAAGAAAAAGCTTTTGTTATTTCATTTTCATCCTATAAAACGAACGACGTGTTCCTCGCGCTCCGTCAGACGGGGATGTTCGTGGCCCAGCTCTCCGGTCCGCGGTCCTCCTCCTCTCCCGAATTAGACCCCTCGCAGACCACATGGGGATTAAACGCCGGTCCAAAAAAGAAAAAAAGACAGCGTGCCTCCGTCCAAAACATGAAAAACCCAGGGGGGGGGGGGGGGGGGGGGGGCTTCTGGCCTCATTAGGAGTCTCAAACCCACCAACCACACTCTCCCGCAACGAAGAGCTGGATGCGAGTTAAAAAAAAGAAAAGAACGTGGCCGGGGCCCCGTGGTTGCCGTGGCAATGGAGAATCAGGCTGGAGAAGCCAGCTTCTGGTCAGAGTAGTCGAGAGGCGAAGGTTTCTGCTGCAAGGTGTGGAAGCCTTTCCTTGAGGCTGGTCTGGACCCTCCGGGGGGGGCGCCGCCGCCCCCTCACAGCGGTCAGCTGTCATCGCGCTATCAGCCGTTTAGCAGCGCGTCAGAGTCGAGTCTTTGCGCGACAACAGTGGCAAGAGATGATTTTCATCTCGCAACACCATTTGAAGAGGACGCGTTCGTTCTCGCGTGACGGCGAATCAAAAGAGTGACGGAGCTGCAAAGGTTCAGGCCCGGTGCCCTCGGGCACGATGATGTCTGAGAGCGAACCACAGTTTGTGTGCACAGTCTCAAACTGGTCTTTTGTCTGTTTGTCAATATCCACAGGTTGGAAGAAGAAGAAGAAGAAGAAGAAGAAGAAGAAGAAGAAGAAGAAGAACTGTAAGTCAGCGGTCAGACACCACGTGGCCTTGAGTCCCTTCGGATGCTCACGGTGCTGTCGAGGTGGAAGTTTCCAGTATGTTGCATACTGTGTTTTATTAATACATCATCGTCCACCTTGAGCCGACCACTTCACAGTCACAGTCTAAGTGATCAGAACTACCCCCCCCCCCCCCTCTACACACCACGTTCTCCGATCAGAGCCAAGACTGGTGAGCTACTTCCCCAAGTATGAGGCGAAGACGAAAGGGTTAACTCCTTGACCATTTCCTCTTCACCCTCTGTTTGCATGTGGTCTAATTCAACTGGGAACCAGAAGCGGAAGGAGGTTAGTGGGCGTGTCTAACACAGTCTAAGCAGCCTCTGAAGTGTCTGTTGCCAAACCCTGAAGCGTGAGTGCGGGAGTTATTTCCCAGGGAAGACGGTGATCTTTCCGGCCTTGGCCAGCTGCTGGATGATCTGGGCTTCGTAGTCGGCGTCGTGCACGCCGGTCTTCCTGAACTCTCCCGAGTAGCGGTTCTGCTCCCAGTAGTGGTGCCAGTTGCCCCGGCTGTCCGCCCCGAAACCGAACACGTTCACCTGCGGCGGGTCGACAAAGGTGAGCGTAAGGATAGACAAGAGGAATATATACGAAAGCAGGCAGAGTGGCGGCGTGGTGCGGATGGTGCGGAGGCAAAGTGAGAGACAGGGGAAACACCGACCTCATCGCAGACGTGAAGGGCAAAGAAGAGCACAAGCATGCCGGTGGAGGGGTAGCGCCCGTGATGCCGCGTCCAGTGGTCGTGGATGTATTTGAAGAACGCCGGGTTAAAGATCTGGACCTGGGAGATAAAAAAAAAAAAAGAACATACTTTTTAATAAATTTCACCGAGAATCAAAACCAAACTCCTACATGCAAAGAATCGCATTCTGCATATTCACGAGGTCCAGGCGGAACTAGGAAAGATTTCTGCCGAGTTTAAATTTGAATGCTCTCCGAGGGTTTTTTGGATTTTGCTCTGAAAGATTAAAAGCACTGTTAAACCAAATGAACAGCAGTTATGAATTTATCATCCACCTCCGGAAGGGGGGGGCGACGCTCAGTCCAAACAGAACAACAACAAGGGCTTCCACGCTGCCGGGAGCTCTCGCAGTGGAGGAGGAACTCTTTATTCGTGATGCTTATTTTGGGCTTTTATTAAAAAACGTCAGGTGAAGACGTTTCCCGGAGACGCCACAGGCAGCGCGGGGGATTGATTTGAGTTTATTTATTGTCATGGATTAGAGAGCGAGCCGAGATTACTTAAAAACAAGGGGAAGGTTTATAATCTGAACTGTAATCCTTCATCAACGATGGGGAGGGGGCGACGGTATAATTGCAGGGGGTGTGTGTGTGTGTGTGTGTGTGTGTGTGTGTGTGTGGCTACTTATATGTGCGTGTTTGTATATAACAGTGTGAGTGTGTGACAATGGCCAAAAGTAATAGAAGAAAATTCCCACCTTGTCTTTATCCACGCGGAGGAACTGCTTCACTGGAGCGTAGGTACTGAGAGAGAGAGAGAGAGAAGAGAGAGAAGAGAGAGAGAGAGAAGAGAGAGAGAGAGAAGAGAGAGAAGAGAGAGAGAGAGAGAAGAGAGAGAGAGAGAGAGAAGAGAGAGAGAGAGAAGAGAGAGAGAGAAGAGAGAGAGAGAAGAGAGAGAGAGAGAAGAGAGAGAGAGAAGAGAGAGAGAGAAGAGAGAGAGAGAGAAGAGAGAGAGAGAGAAATTGATTAAACATATTCAATCATCACTCAAAGTGATTGCTGCAGCAATGAATTCTGGATGATTGACAGCCGACAGATTGTTCCAACTCGGTGATTCTCTGACTCCTCAACACCTTTTCTGTGTGTGTGTGTGTGTGTGTGTGTGTGTGTGTGTGTGTGTGTGTGTGTGTGTGTGTGTGTGTGTGTGTGTGCTATATACTCTCAAACACTCAGAACCGTTTTCTTAGCGTCTGCATGTGCGTTCTCACGCGTTAATCCGGTGTTCACTCATCTCCTGTGTCTCATGTGGCTTATGCGTGAGTGCGTGTCGGCCTCCTTACAACCGGATCTGGCCCGTCGACAGGGCGCTGGTGATCCACACGAGATCCAGAGTCTTGAAGGGGACCAGCACGAAGCTGACGTTGGCCGCCAGGTTCTTGGCGCTCTCCGGGTACATGAAGTGGTGCGTGGTGTGGCTGCCCGCGTCCTCCTCGTAGCCCACCGTGGGGGCCAGGTTTATCCTGGGAGCAGACAAGAGTAAACTGCATGAGAGATGTGTGTGTGTACAGTGTGTGTGTGTGTGTGTGTACGCTGTGTGTGTGTGTGTGTGTGGCACACTCATAGGTCACACGTTGTTATCTGCTGAGGCTGGGCAACGAAGTGATGGGAGAAAAAAAAAATCCCACAGTAACGGTGATAGACTGATATGAATAATGAGTGATTTTCTGATAAATGTATCTGTCGACATGTCGAGTCGACACAATGGGGTAATAAAAAAATGCTGCGTAAAAAAACATGCTGGAAATGTTAAAAAATAAGTGACTGAGTCGTAGATTTTCTGCACAAAGGGAGGAAATTGCAGCGGAGAGAGGTCACACAGCGCCGGCGATTTGGAAATGATTCGGATTTTCTAACAGTGGATAAACAGCGGAGCAATTTCTGCTGCGAGATGTTGTCGGCGACCTTTGTTCGACAGAACTCAACAAACCTTCCATCCCGACATCTCTACAGAGAAGAAGGGGGAAACTGCTCGGAGCAGCGAGCTCGCAAATAATCCTGGTGTGGGAACAGTTCAGCGCCTCAGCTGCAGTCATTCAATATTATTATCATTATTATTAATATGTGCCTCAGAACATGCAGCTCTCTGAGTGATGTTTATTAATGAACTATGTTGGCTGCAGAGAGGATCAAGTTGCTGATTCAATTTACAAAATAGTTTGAGATCATAACAAACCTTTTATTTGATTTATTTTACTTTGATTCACTCCTACACTGAATATACTCAATGAGTTTTAATATCAAACGGTGCCCTAGCGAATGAATTCCCTGTTCCCTGGTCTTGAATGTGCATTTTGTCAATTATTCATAATAATCAATATGGGGAAGATTATATTATATAATATATCGATTTTATTATTTATTATAGATTATTTTTGGTCGTATCGCCCATTTAATTAATTTATACCTAAAATGTAAAAAATATAAACCTTATATAAATAAGAATACAAGAAAAAAGACAAACAAACAAACAAAAACATCATCAGTCATATTAAATCCCAGTGAAAGAAATTATTTTGTGCTTCAACAATAAACTCTGTGATCAGCGTGCGAGCTCAACCATCGGCCACCAGTGATACATAATCATCCCTTCATGGAGCTGATACGACAAAAGACATCTTTACCTACAGTATGTACACAATATCTGAATATGAATTCATGCTTCTGTCTACACTGCCAACATCTTTAAAACTCACAAACAAACACGTTTGTTTGGCCTTCAGGGTCAAAGTCAGAGACGATGAACTGTTGCCTTCAACCTATCGTAAGAGAAAAACAGAGAACAGACTCTCAGTTTCCTCCTGTGTTTCTTCTTCTTGCGCTGTGTCGTCTCCCTGCTGCCTCGGGGACGAGTCGTATGTTTGTACATACACCGCACTATCATTATTCTCTACTTGTTTACAACTCGACCTCTCAGCTGTCGGCGGGCTGCCGACGCTTTTTGCTGTATTTACTGTGGCTGTGACTCAGGAGTCTGGAGGAGTGCGCCGCTGTCTGCGTAAACAGGACGGCGCGCCTGAAAATAATGGCCGCCGAGTGCGGCCACGCGGGTGCCGGCGAACAAAGCGGCTTCTTGTGAGGCAGCAGACAAACACACAGACACACAGACAGACAGACAGACAGACAGACAGACACACAGACACACAGACAGACAGACAGACAGACAGACAGACAGGAGGGAGGGAGGGCGGAGGAGAGTGGGACTGAAAAATCAAACCACAGCGATGAGGGAGATGGGGAGTGTGGGGGGGTGGGGGGGGGGGGGCGCCCACACAGGTCTCCTGGCGGTGCAACGCTAATGGATGCTAATGTCTTAAGCACACAAAACACTAGTCGTCCCTCCCGAGGCTTTTCACAGCAGCAGCAGCACGGGGCCTCAACATATACACACAAACACTACACTGATAAACATATAGCTGGTGTGTGTGTGTGTGTGTGTGTGTGTGTGTGTGTGTGTTCATGCAGACTGACAATAATCACGCTCTGTGATCCATCACTGCTGCACGACAACGGCCGGGGGACTCAAGGATTTATGTGCTGCCCGCCCCTCGCGCACACACACACACACACACACACACACACTTGATGATGATGATGATGTAACTTTAATGACACACTGTGCACTGTGATGGTATTGTCCTCTCCTCAGATGAACTCGCTTTCCCCCCACCTTCTCTCCCTCCACCTTCTCTCCCCCCACCTTCTCTCCCCCCACCTTCTCCACCTTCTCTCCCCCCACCTTCTGTCCCTCCACCTTCTCTCCCCCCACCTTCTCTCCCTCCACCTTCTCTCCCCCCACCTTCTGTCCCTCCACCTTCTCTCCCTCCACCTTCTGTCCCTCCACCTTCTCTCCCCCCACCTTCTCTCCCTCCACCTTCTCTCCCCCCACCTTCTGTCCCTCCACCTTCTCTCCCTCCACCTTCTCTCCCCCCACCTTCTGTCCCTCCACCTTCTCTCCCTCCACCTTCTCTCCCCCCACCTTCTCTCCCCCCACCTTCTCTCCCTCCACCTTCTCTCCCTCCACCTTCTCTCCCTCCACCTTCTCTCCCCCCACCTTCTCTCCCTCCACCTTCTCTCCCCCCACCTTCTGTCCCTCCACCTTCTCTCCCTCCACCTTCTCTCCCCCCACCTTCTGTCCCTCCACCTTCTCTCCCTCCACCTTCTCTCCCCCCACCTTCTCTCCCCCCACCTTCTCTCCCTCCACCTTCTCTCCCCCCACCTTCTCTCCCTCCACCTTCTCTCCCTCCACCTTCTCTCCCTCCACCTTCTTTCCCCCCACCTTCTCTCCCTCCACCTTCTCTCCCTCCACCTTCTCTCCCCCCACCTTCTCTCCCTCCACCTTCTCTCCCTCCACCTTCTCTCCCTCCACCTTCTTTCCCCCCACCTTCTCTCCCCCACCTTCTCTCCCTCCACCTTCTCTCCCTCCACCTTCTTTCCCCCCACCTTCTCTCCCTCCACCTTCTCTCCCTCCACCTTCTCTCCCCTCCACCTTCTCTCCCTCCACCTTCTCTCCCCCCACCTTCTGTCCCTCCACCTTCTGTCCCCCCACCTTCTCTCCCCCCACCTTCTTTCCCCCCACCTTCTGTCCCTCCACCTTCTCTCCCCCCACCTTCTGTCCCTCCACCTTCTCTCCCCCCACCTTCTGTCCCTCCACCTTCTCTCCCCCCACCTTCTCTCCCAGTTTCAGCCGTCGTCTTGGCCTCGATCTCCTCTCACTGTTGGTTTGTTCTTTGCTCTGCGTCCCCCCCCCCCTACTCACCTCATGACGTAGTTGTGTCCGTCAATGGTCGGCCCGTATCCGGCCCCGCGGAGGTTTCCGGAGTTCCCCACCACGGCGCAGCGCAGGCAGCGGCCCGGGTCCCACGAGCCGTACGGCGACCTCCCGGGAATCACCTGCAGCGGACAGATTGGATTGGAGCCTCACGTGAGAATGAACCGGGACACTAGCACTGGAACTGGCAAGAGACGAAAAAAAGTAACCGAACCTGCCTCTGAACATATTTCCTGCTCTCAATACTGGGGTGAATTTTTTCACGACACCCTCAATGAAAAATCCATAAGCCCTCAGAGAGCCACACCGGGATATTTAAACACACCGCCTCATGAGAAGTCGGAATGTATATATACGGTATGTATATATAAAATAAAAGATATACAGATACATTAAACAGGAATGAGCCGGGTCAATCATAAACCTAATGTCCAATGAAAGTAAATCTGTTCCCCTCTTGCCTTTGCCCAAGAGAGAGAGAGCAAAGTAATGACTTGGCAGATTTTCTTTTTTTTTTTAAAGTACCACTGCAAGGGAAAGATGAATTAATAATAATGAAATACCTGGAACAGCCTCAGCAGCACCTGCTGGATGCTGTGGGGTTTGAACTGGGGCTGTAGCATCTAGAGAGAGAGAGAGAGAGAGAGGGAGGGAGGGAGAGGGATGAAGTACGGTTAGGATGTGCCCTTCTCCTCCGCAGACAAATTGGATCTGACAACAGACTTTAAATTTAGTTACGTTCTCTGAGCCCCATGTACGTGGGTGCGCATGCAATTGCCTGCATTCGTGTGCAAAAAATAAAGCAGGTGCCTGCGTGTGTGTGTGTGTGTAGGTAACAGCCATGTGTCAGACTGATGGGATGCGGTCGGGCTGGGTGAGCCTCGGTCAGAGAAGCAGAGGCATCGCTGTCTTCATGTCAAAAACAAGCTGAATTTAGGGAGAGAAAAAAACTGATGACGCTAAAAGGACGGGAAAGAAAACCCAACTTGCTTTTGTTTTGGGGTTCTTTTTGTTGGAATGCGTGTTCCTATGCATGTTCAAATTACACCAAAAACAGACAAGACTGGTGGAGTGTTTTGTTTTTTGTTCTTTATAACTCCGCCCGTCAGCAAACGACGGCAACAACAGACGAGACGTCCGAACGACCTTGAGGTCTAGATAACCTGAAGTGACAGCGGGGATGACGGGGAGCCTCTCCTGTCTGGAGGAGTGGAAGATGAACAGAACAAACAGAGGGGGGATAAAAAAAGAAGAAAGGCACGTGATGAAGGTAGGAGGAGGAGGAGGAGGAGGAGGAGGAGGAGGAGACACGACAGACACAGAAAAGACGTGAGTTAGTTTGAAAGGAGATGACAGCGGAGGTGATTCGTTTCCTTGAGGTATCAAACCAATAAAAGCCCAACGGACACAAGAACTCCGTGGTCCAGATTTTTTCTCTTTGACTTCTGGGAAAATGGCTTGAATGCGCCGATGAACATCTGCTGTTTCAGCACCTGTGACATCACCCTGGAGTTTTGCCCCAAGGGGCCATCTTGTGCGGTCCTTTGGCAACCAGTCGTAGAATTGTGGGTGTGGTCCGACTGAGAGCTCGTCCACCCCGCAGCACACCTGCGACCGTGCGCCGATGGGATGGTACCAGCTGTCAATCATCCACGCCCCAGTGTACACGGTACTCTGTCGTCTATTTTTGCTCTAAATCGACAATCACAATTTACAAAATGAACATCGTGATTTCAGGGGTGTAGCACCAAATTCTGGGCCCCATGCATAAGCAGTCTCTGTGGGCCCCCCGCAGCTATGATGCTGATTCATTCATGGTAGTGTGTGTGTGTGTGTGTTCTAATAGTAACGAGCTAACTCCTACTGTATTCAGGTGGTAAAAGTTACAGTTAGCAGCTCCAGGCTCATCTTCTCATAGACTTCTTTAGAAACTGACTTATTTTTTCTACAACCAGTGGAGTCGCCCTCTGCTGGTGATTCCAGAGCCCACAGGATTCAGGTACTTCCGCATTTGACTTCCTTTTCCGGCCCGAGTGACTACGTCCAGTCAATGGTTTCCTCTCAAAAGACAACCTCATTAAAGTGGATATTAAGTAGATGCAGTAAAATATACTTGGGTTGTGAAAAGCAAAAAATGAAGCAGTTAAAATTATATGATTCTTTTCGAAAATTCCAACCCTTTCAAGTGAAATTAAAAATATTTACGCACATTTAAACAAACGGTATGTTCCTTTATGTGTTAAACCTGCAGTGTTCCTAACTTGATGTGGTTTTCTTACATTTTAAACGATTAAACTACAGCATTCTGTGAAGCGATTCCTTTAGACTGTAGATTGACAGAGTCATTGTTTGTTTCTTCCCTTCTCACTTCCCAGTCAGGATCAATACAAATAAACAGCTCGTCTGCTTCGTCTATTCAATTTAATGTGCAGTGTGGTTTTTTGTTTTGATGCCTCGGGCGACAGCCGCGGGCCGGAGGCGTTGTGTTTTTTCGGGATGTTGGTTCGGTCAGTCTGTCACTTTCCTGTGGAATGTGAAATGTCAGGAGACGCCTCATGGGAATTTCTTAAAATGTGTGATTCAAAGGTCAAGGTCAATGTGACCTTACAAACCCCTTGGACTAAAAAAATTGACCAGATTCTCCAATAAACATCAATAACAATAGGGTGAAAAGATGGAAGTAATGACTTTTTACATTTATGTTCAAAGGTCAACTTCGCTGTGACGTCATCATGTTCTGTCCCCGACTCTTAGAATGTTTATGTCGAGTAAAAACAACAACAACAACAACAACAACAACAACAACAACACGCACGCAAAAACAAAAACCTTGTTCCAATTTGAGCATCTGCCAAACCAAACAGGCGAACGTGCGTCCACGCATGTAAAAAGACAGAAAGCACCTGCAACCTCATAAACAACTTCCCCCAAAACATTAATAAACCCTACCCACAACCCTAACCAGGATATTGGCAGCCGCTACACGACATGTTCCTATCTATAACCATATTTTCCTTTCTGCTGCCCTCCCCTCTCTCCCACGCAGCAATATTCATTTTTTTTCCCACTCCTTTGTCACCACTTCCTTTTCACCCACCGTCGGCCTTAATTCGCTTTTTCTTCCCCGAACGCAGATCTCATTCGTTTGCATTTTCCTGTTCTACCTACATCCTCTCTCCGGCACTCTCCCCTTGCCCTCATGTCTAATTCCTTCTCTTTAATTTCCCTTGCTCCCTTCTTTGTTTCCCTCCTCCTCCTCCAGTCTCTCTTCATCTCCTCCATCTCTCTGGGACGCCCGTACTCCTCGCAGCTCATCAGTGCTTATTTGAGAACACTAAATAGTGCCCTAAAACTTCCCATTACCACCTCTCGCTTCCTTCCTTTCCATCCTGACAGATCCCCCTATCCTTTGCCTTCGTCTGTCTCTGACTCCCCTGCATGACACCAGCTTGGCACGCTGCACCGCTGTTGTTCAGGGGATACTAATGATGCTTTTTGGCAGCTGTGCCAATACCGTCTCGCTCCCTTCCTTCCTTCCTCTCAGTCGTCCTCTGCCTCCTACAGTACTAGCTTCCTGACGGCCACTTTCAGGTAAATGCAACTTTTCATTTGGAACAATATTTCACACAACAACCGCTGCTGCTTCAGGAGTCGTCTGCAGCAGCTTGTCGTGTCCATCCACCGGCGTGTCCGTCCATCAATCATCTTTACTGCTTAACCTCTGAGGGGTTGCAGGAGGGGCTGATGCCAGGGGTTCATCCCCGGACAGGTCGCCAGTTATAACGCATATAAGAAGAAACAACCATATATTCTCACACTCACACCTACGGGTCTCAAACTAACCTAACCTGCATGTCTCTGGACTGCGGGAGGAAGCTGGAGAAACCGAAAGAGGGTTTTAGCATATATATATATTAAGTAAGACACTAGTTAAGTTTTAATTTGACAACTTGATTCATTTAATTATTGATTTTGTAACTTGTGCTTGTGTTGGAATTTGCTTTATGCACAAAATTGGTGAGGATTTTTTGTGCTTGGAAGCGAATGTCCAATGACCTCATTTTGTTCAGTCTCAAATCTCAATATCATGCAAATTGGATTTCCTAAAAAAGTCACCTACAGTGAAACATCGGACGCTAATTCAAAAAAAAGTGGCGGCTGATTGAGCGTAAGAAAAATAAAATATAATTTGGAGTTTTGCAAATCGTTCATTAAAATGCTAATGCTTGGTTATTTCCACTCCTCGGGCAGGAGTCCACAATAACACAACAGATTTGATCGTGGAGCATATGCTCAATCATGCATACTTATTTTTCCTTTCTTAAAAACATTGGTTGATTGGACTCCATACTAAAAGCAAATCGACCTCGATGCGGGGGGGGGGGGGGGGGGGGGGGGGGGGACAAAGCAGAAATGTTGTTGTTTTTAGCAATTTTGTTGACTTCCTCAAAATTGAATCACTTTAGACTGAAGAATTTCGTTCACCAGAGAAAAAAGAAACTAAGTGACAGGGGAGCACTCAGACATCTACCTTTCACCGTGATTCAGGAAACAACCACTTATTCGTATTCCCGACAACAAAAACTTCCCCCTTAACTTTTATATTCTGTACCTCGTGCAAACATTGGATCGAAAAACTTAAACCGCTTTCAGACGTGCACTTGCAACCATAGACTGTGTACAAAAAAAAAGGACGTAGCCACCGTGTCCGGAGAATGAACCCGGCGATTTAGTGTCTGTATTCTCTGGAATCACCAGCAGAGGGCGACTCCACATGGTTGTTTCTGTAGAAGTCTACGAGAAAATGACTCTTTTATTACTTTTATTACGTTTATGGTTCAATCTCTAGTTTCAAGTCTTCTCCAATACAACGTGATGTTCATTTTGTTCTATAGTTTGTTTTGTTGTCGGTTCCATATTCTTCACTTCTTCCCTTTTTCTTTTCCTATTTCTTTTTCTTTACCTTCGCCTGGCTTGAAACTGAAAGTTTTATTCCCTCTCCTCTCCACAGGGAGGCGCCAAGTGGTGGCTCGGTGAACTCGGTGGGTATCACGCCCGCCGTATAGATAGATGTCAGGACAAGGACGTATTCCTCTTCTTCGTCTCCAGGAAGCTTTGCAGTGTTTGCCACGTGTCCTTTGAGTGACCTTCAATGAAAGTAGCAGTTTCCTAAAGAACTGACGCGAAGGTTATGGGATAATCTCATTTGTTTAAATAATAAAATACGATGAAGTAAGCATTTTCCGATAATTATAATTTAAAATATTTAATATATATACTTTATAGAGCTAAAGGACAGATTGATAATTAGTTTGGGGTGAGATATTGTGAGGTTAACTAAATCCCCCTTTTTCTCATGTCATCACTCCCATTTACCATCTTCCATGTTCCCACTCTCTTTGCCTTGTCCAATATTTGATCTTCCCCCATTCATTCCCTCCCTCTACCCGTTCCTCGTCTCTTTTCTTCCTCTCATTTATTTCTCTCCTCCCTTTTGCTGTGAGACCTAATGACTTGGCAGCTGTTGGCCTGTGCTCGCAGTTTTCGCTCACATCGGAGCTGGACTGCTCTGAACCGGCCACTGAAGGACACCACGGATAACGCTGGAAACACACACACACACACACACACACACACACACACGCACAAAAAGACAAAGCTATTTTGGAGGAAGATAGTTGTCTGTTACTTTTCTGACGCACAGATCGGGGCGGGAGACAGACGCGCTAACCACGACGCTCAAACCCCTGAGTCGTAGCGCCTGTTGCTAGCACGTTGTCCGTCGCTAGCACATCGTCCGTCGCTAGCACGTCTGCAGCTAGCACATCTAGCACGTCGTCTGTCGCTAGCACGTCATATGCCACTAGCACGTCTGTCGCTAGCACGTCGTCTGTCGCTAGCACGTCGTCTGCCGCTAGCACGTCTGTCGCCAGTGGTCTGTCGCTAGCACGTCTGTCGCCAGTGGTCTGTCGCTAGCATGTCTGTCGCCAGTGGTCTGTCGCTAGCAAGTCTGTCGCTAGCACGTCTTCTGTCGCTAGCACGTCTGTTGCCAGTGGTCTTTCGCTCGCACGTCTGTTGCCAGTGGTCTGTCGCTAGCAAGTCTGTCGCTAGCACGTCTGTCGCTAGCACGTCTGTCGCTAGCACGTCTGTCGCTAGCACGTCTGTCGCGAGAACGTCTCTTAAGGTGTTGGGGAGTGATGTTTGGGAAGAAAAAATATATATAATTTTTCGGCTCAGAACCGACAGCTAGCTGGTCGTGAGGAAATATTTGCTGAATTTGAAAAATGAAAAATAAAGTGTATTGAATTGAAATCGCTTACTGCCCCTTTAATGTGAGGATTCCTTGATTAGGTCCCTCCCATCTCTCTCACACAGCATCGTGGAGGATGTAAGTAAATCCAGTTATTTGAACTTATCGCTCGGCCGCGCTGCAAAGCCCGGGTTCTAATTCTCAACAAATAACAGCTGCTGCCGTGTCCCAGCCTCTTGGATCCGAGTGTGCGATTGGCCCGTGAGGCCTCGGTTACACCGAGCATCTTGTTTGTTTGGGCCACAGCGGTTTCACGGAGGATTATGTGCCACGACTTATCCAGATGCGAACAAACAAGATACAACGCAGTGATTAGTGAGCTTTAGAGGTTCTGGTAAACATATTATTATTATTATTTTTTCTTTTTTTAAAGTCTTTGGACAGAGCCAGGCTGGTAGATTCCCCCTGTTTTCAGTTCTTTGCGTTGTGCTAAGCTCCCTGGCTCCGGGCCGTCTTCCTATATGACTCTCAGCCAGAAGACAAAAAAGTGTGTTTCCTTAAAATACACTTTTTATTTACTTTGCATCTCGAACCAGATATATCAGAACAGTTGGTTTAGAAAACAGATGTATACACGTGGGAGGAGTTCATTTGGGTTCCAGTCTTTTTTGTCTCATAGACAATAATGTGTGATTCACACAGTTGGACAACTTCCGTGCTTTGAATCGCCAGGCAACTCTGCTGGTTCACTCCACAGTTGCAAGAGATTTAGAAAGTGTGTTAGACAAAATATCCGGTACAAGCCTGTGTTCCCACGACCTAGAGCAAACTGCGATTCCCAGGGTGCATTTTTTCAAGAAACTGGGGTGGGAGCATGAAAAGAGTGAGAGGACGAGTGTAGAGGAAACACAATATGCAGCTTAAAATCAGTCAATTTTGGATGAATTCAGCGTCTCTGGTGCCATGTTTCGTTCTCAAAAACGCTTTGCTGTTGAATTTGTCTTCACTCCAGCTCTGACTCGTGCCTCTGACTGACTTCTTCTCTATAGCAACGGCGACTGAGGCTCATGGGTACAAATGATGAACTAATCATGATTTCTCAGACGAAGGTGAAACAATTAAAACTGCCGCTTGTCATCTTTGTCTTTCTATGTGATAGTGAGGATGTCATTTATATCATCTTGTACTTACCACCCACCAGTAGTAGACATCGGAGGGCAGCTGGATGTTGTCTCTGGTCCAAACCGGCGAGATGTCCGGATCGTAGTTCTCGTCGAACCAGTCCGACACGCCGGGGTCTCCGACGCAGCGCTTGCAGGCGCACGTCTTCTGCTGCGGGGCGTCGGGCGCCGACAGGCTGTGCGCGCCCGCGTAGCTGGGCACCAGCTTCACGCGCCTCGACTCCTCCCACCCGGGCGGCTCCAGGTAGTTGAAGCCGACGCCCCCGCGCAGCGACACGGAGAAGAAGAGCGAGGTGAGGAAGACGAGGACCAGCGAGCCGAGCAGGACCCAGATCCTGCGGGAGCATTTCACCCTGCCTCCTTTCTCCGCCCCGCCTCCTCCTCCTCCACCGGCGCTACCTCCGCCGACTCCCGCCGCGCCGGCCACCCCTCCGCTCAGCCACGGCCGGAGCTCGGCGAGTCTGGCCACTCCTCCCCTGGACGGGCCCCCGCCCCAGGAGCCCCAGCCCCAGCGCCTGTCCCGGTGCAGGCTGGAGGACGGGATGCGGCCCCCCCACGGCCATGCCCCCACCCCCCCTGGGCCTGCCACCGTCCCCAGCCCACTGCCTCCTCCTCCGCCTCTGTGCGACGCCCACCTGGGCCCGGTCGGCGCGGATGGGACGACCCCTCCCTGAGTTGTGACTCCGGACCACGAGATCACCCACGATGTCGAGACGAGTGGAAACACACACACACACACACACGCACGCACACACACACACACACACTCGCACGCTGGCTGAAGACAACGTGTCAGAGTCAATGTGTCTCGCAGTCAAGCTGTGCGTCCAGCGGCGCTCCGACGGCTTCTCGCTGGATTCTCTCACCCTCCGCTCTCCCACGCAGCAATGTGCTCGTCTCACACACAGCGATGTCTTGACACACACACACACACACACACACACACACACGCAGGAGTCTCGGCTGAATCACACTCAGCTGTAGCCCGACTGCTTCCAAAGTCCTTTGCTTACAATGTGAGATGATCTCTCCTTCGCCTCCGAGCACAAATCTTCCCACCTTTCTGTCATTTGTTCATTCCCTCCTTTTTTCCCACTTTTTTCACTTTCCCTTCTCTCCGGCTCTCTGTGTCTTGACGTCCACCTCCCTCCTTTTTTTCCTCCTTTTCCTTAACTGCAGTGTCCATCTCCAGTGAAATCCCGCGGATGAATGCAGCAGCAGCGGCGGCGGCGGCAGGCCCTTCTCGCTCTCTGTGCCATCTGTGTGAATGGTGAGCGTGACTCCGGTGCTCCGCGTTCCTCTCTTTTCCTTTCTCTCTCTCTCTCTCGTTGCACTGTGGCGACGTAACCGAAGAAAAGCTGGCAGACTAGTTGAGAGAGGCGGAAAGAGGGAGGGCAGAGGGGAGGAGGAGGAGGAGGAGGAGGAGCGGTGAAAGGGAGGAGGCTTGGCGTGAAGGCTGTTCCATCACATCTCTAACCATCCTCATCCAAAAAAAACAACACACCTCTCTTCTCCTCTCTCTTGCTTTTCCCTTTCGCCTGCTTGATTCTCGTCTTATTGCTCCTCTCCGTGCCTCTTTCTCTGCAGGTTCACCTCCCCTAGTCTCTTTTTTTTCTTCCTCAAGGTCTCTCTCCTTTCCTACTTTCACCCCTTTGAGGGCGCTGTGCCCTGTTTCACCGAGTCTCTGTGAGCTCGTTCGCCGGAGTTTCTTCAAACACACAAAGTTCTCCAAAGTCTGGATAAAAAAAGTTGCACGTCTCAGTGGTGGACGATGAAATCTTAATGGGGGAAAAAAAAAGAGGTTTTCATGATGCTCTTTCAATGGAAGCGCGGAGTTTCCCACAGTGTCGTCTTCTGATGTGGTTGCCCCCCCCAAAAAAAAAAAAAAAAATAATCAACAAGTCTTTTCACTGTTCGGTGAGATGAAGAAGAAGAAGAAGAAGAAGAAGAAAAAAAAAGGGAAAGAACAAGACAAGAGATTAAAGTGTGAAGAACTTTGAGAGAAGTAATCAAAGATTTTCAGAGCGATGGTTCATCTGGGGTCGAGGAGAAGTTAAAAGCAGCGGATGGGGGAAAAAAAAGGACAAAACCAATCAGCCCCGAAATCTCATCTTCTCTCCAGCTGGCTTTGAGAGGACGACGGGGGCGGGGGCGGGGGCGGCATCTGTCCTGCTGCCCAGTGTGTGTGTGTGTGTGTGTGTGTGTTTTATGCCTTTGAGGTACACGTATGGAGTCAAGCGAGGTTTGCACACAGTCTGCACTCATCTAATTGTGTTCTACAGCTGTGCCGGGTTGTTGTTAGAGGCCGGCGGGCGCAGGTTTCACGGGGGCTCGGTGGAGCTCGAGGTGACTGTTGCTTTAGCTCTAATCTGCTAAACTGCAATCCCCCCCGGGGTGTGGAGCGCCCGCAGTGCCCCCTGTCTGGCAGCTGTCTGCCGCGCCCATGTTCATCTCATGCCCAACAATCGCCGGCTTAACTCACCTGCGCACACGCACGCTGATGTACAGTAGGTTGCACTGCTGCGTCTGCCTCCCGGCGAAGTTATGAAGATGGATTATGTCATCGTCAAACGTCTGACCCCCTCGCCTGGTCTCCTGTTCCGTGGAACACCTGAAGACAAAGAGAGAGAGAGAGATAAAAGACAGGCTGTCACTAATCAATTATCAACATATGTTGTTCTACAAAAAAATGTTCAGCCTGTTTTTTTTTGGGCCCTCTTCTCCTTCCACATTTTTCAGACACGTCTTTTAAACATTGACACATCCTTTTATTTTTCTAATTCTCATTTCCTCTTCTCCGTCCCCCAGTCTAACTCAGCTCACCACCAGGGGGGCAGCTTTTCATCAAATATTTTGCCCCAAAAAATATTTTTCATCGCTTAACACATCGCTTAGTACACTTAAAGCCCCAGTGTGTAGTTTTTGTAATTTTCTGGCGGCATCTGGTGGTAAAGCTGCAAAAAAACGCTACCGACAGGGGACACTTTATGGCGGCGCACCGCTGATTCTATTTCCCGTTTCCGGCAGCGTCCGAAAATTCAACACCAATGCGACGTATTCTGGACCGTTTTTGTGCAACAACCATATTCAACGCGACGTAGCAAACATGGAGACTCACAAGGAGGTCGGGTCCACCTCATGGAACTATATTTAACTCAGTCAAAGTTGACGAAAAAACACTCTGATTATACATATATGAACACATAGCTTTGGACAATATATTCATTTTCTGTAAATAAGCTCTTCTAAATATTACACACTGTAGCTTTAAGTCTAATTTCTGTCTTGCATTTTGAGGCTACAGGTGTCGCAATCATTTTTCCTTTCCCTTTTTTTTTTTTTTGGTACAGTTACCATGGTTGCAGGTGTCTATTGCGAAGGTGTCAGTGTCACTGTTCAGTATAGTGCCGACTGACTCATCTCAGTAAATCCTGTTAGCGTCGCCAAAAAACGTTGTTCAACGCCAACCTATCATCGCTGCGGCTCCCCGTGATGTTGAAGTCAGAAGCTGGATTCACTCGCTCGTTTCATAAAACACTGTCCGTTTTCTGGCTGGAGGAGACGCTGTATCGTTGGATAACATCATGTGTCCGTGACATTTCTGAATCGAAGGAGGGAGGTTTTAGATGATTTTAGATGGTTGCTATCGACATTAAACCGATTCCTTTAAAGACGGACACTCAAAAAAAGTATTATATAAATCGCAATATGATTCATTTTTTTTTTATTTATTTAAGTGTTTCCTGTTGACAGTAGTTTAACAGGTCAAGTTGCCAAATCGTCTTCTGAACAACAAATCATTTGGAGGGATTTGGAGGAAATTGTCTTTCAGGATATTGTGTTTATGTGTCGATGAAAAATGTAATACAGAAAGATTTCATCGTCAAGTCGTCAGCAAACACTCCTCGTCCCAGTTTTCGTTGACACAATTAACACTGCTCACCACAAACTTTCTATTTTCCAGATTTCCAGCGACCTTTCACTCTGCTCTTTCACCTGCATCAGTTCTTTCTACACATTTTTTTCCACCTCAGCTCATTTGAGGTCTTTCAGACTTGTCCGAGGGATGCGAGGCGGACACGGAACACACGTTCTTGCTTTTTCCCTGTTTGTGTGTCTGTTGATTACATTTTAAAACGTCACTATGCTGAATTGGAAATGCTGAAGTAGACCAACAGGATACAGATTGAACAAGTCGGGCAGAATACTAAAACGAGGATGGGAACAGACCTCCAATACAAAGTGCTCTCAGATTTGGTATCTGACGTGTCTATTGTTTTTTGGAGCAGATGATCTTGTATCTTTTTCACATATTGTACCAAGCCCACTAGGAAATGCCATCGAGTATACTATACGAAATGCAAAGATCCGTGATTGAATAAGATTTGAAAAATCACAGTGAGAGATTTGTGGGGAACCCTTTAAGTCAATCAAAAGATTTTAACGGACCCACAGGTCTGAACCGGTGTCAGTCTGGTTCTGCTCTTTGTTAGTTAAGATCATGTCTATAAAACGGGGGGAAAAAAACTCAATAGCAGTTGAGAATGAGATGATTTGGACTTTCGAGTATACTTGCAACTATCTATGTTACCATTAGCCTTTTTAAAAGGACTGTTTTTAGGTATCTGATCATTTCTATGCAGATGATACTCTATGTTCTATTATCCTCACCTCAAAGGGATATAAAACGTGAGGATCTCAGAAATTTGACCAACCCTTAACGACTCGCCAAAAGCCTTGAGTTTTCCAGTTGTCTTAAAATTTTCAAAAATGGAATGAGAATAGAACAGAGGTCCTCGTTATAAGCCCTGAAAGAGCTCAAAATTCCGAAATTTGGGTCTTAATGTCCATATGCATTGAGAAGCTTGTGCGATCATTTCTGTCAGACATCTTACTAATTCATACTTTTGATTTAAATCACATTGGACCTACAAATGAGTTGTAAGTCAGGAAAAATATGAATAAGAAAGGCAGCAAGAAGCTGCAGTTGTTGTCTGAAGTGTTACTGTATCTACATTGCCAGAAAAATCCCAATTCGTTTCTCAATTGTGTGGATATGCTGTTTTTCTTTGTCTTATTTAATAGTAAAATAAATATTTTTTATTTGATTTTGGTGTTTCGATCACAGAAAACAAGGTATTTGATAGAACCATCTTGGACTTGAGGACATTTGGATGTGCAATTCGTCTCATCATCTCCCCCTTTCTTCGTCATAACAATGGAAAACCTTGTGTGAGTCCTGGAGAAACTAATTTGCCTGGGGGGAAAAAGCGCCATGAAGCCTTGGTAAAAAAAAAAATCGAATTATTTAGCTGTGTAGGAACGATTGTTTTCTTTCTCCTGTGTATGAGGATGTATTAACTAGTTACATTGTCAAGATAATCTGCCTTCTTGTTTTCTCACTGTGAACCATCCCACCCGTCCACACAAATGAACTATTATTTTTCATTCCTCTATTTTTGATGATTGCCATGGCAGCCAGGCGAGCGGCGCGGGGTTGTTACGGCAACACGAACCACAGAGTCCCCAACCTTGGCCCTCCTAATCAACACTGTAGAGAACTGAAACATTTCTTTTCTGTCCATGTTCTAATTTGTTAGTTTATAACAAGACTTTCCACGACAAGAGTTGCAAACGTTTACACCTTGAACCACAGTCCTACCTGTCCGTTTTAGTAACTTTGTGAAATGCACACAAACACAAATATGTATTCAGAGTCCCAGCTGCACATTTACAGTACCACCTTAAGCTGGTTTGTTTTTAACAACAGTTACACTCAGATTTTCTACAATGGCTTGTTGGCATTCCTTTGCGTTAGTTTATAAAAGCCAATGCATACAAATTAAGATGAGCATGAAGTGGCAACAGTTAATCGATTAGTAATCGAATACTAAATTAATTGCCAACCATTTTAATAATCGATTAATCGGTTCAAAATTCTGTGATTTCAGCTTCTTAAATATGAATATTTTATATTTTATTTACCTCCATGCCAGTTAACTAAATATATTCGGTGTGTGGACAAAACAAAACATCATCTTGGTGGTTTTGGGAAACACGATTGACATTTTTCACCATTTTATGCCATTTTATGGAGCAAAAACAACTTCTCCACTAATCAAGAAAATAATCGGCAAACCGCACGATTTCACGAACCATATCTTTGTCATGTTCAGCGCGTACTGTATAGTTTGCTTACTCGGAGCGAGGTTGTCATCGTTTACCATAGCGAAGGGGATTTTTATAAAAAAAAGGGTAACAGGGCCAGAAGTGGAAGAAGATAAAGAATGCCTCTGTCTCACCTGCAGCCTGCATCCGGTGAGTCGGCCAATCGGAGGCGACACCTTCCCACCTGTTATTACATTCATATACACCTTGGGAGCAGGTTTTTCGTTCATGTGAGTCAGTCACCACGTCCACATTCCTTTGGCCGTCAACTCTTTCTGCTCCAGGCAAACTTATTGTTATATTTCTGGATGTGTGTGGGGTTTTTTTTTAATGTGTGATGCCATTTGCATTTCTGCCAGCCTCCTTTCTATAACAATAGCTCTTAACAGGTGCTGGGGAATGTCAGTCTCTCTACCAACCAGCAGCCCCTCCTCTCTTTGTTGTGGAGGTGTGTGGTTGTCTAATGACTGAACGAACCAGCGACTAAGTCAAGTGCTTTCAGCCACTCGCAGATGGGCCACAGTGCACGTATGTGCTGGACAGTCCATACGGCAGCTTCGCTCCACATGACGTCACCTGCCGCAGCACGGCGAGCCAGCTCCGCCTTGCTATGACGGACACGGTAAACCTGAGAGTTCTGTTGTGAGGACAGTGAACAGGTACGGAAATAGTTACGCTCTCCGAATTTTAGACAAGGGCGCAGCATCCACAAGCGGAGAATGCACACGCACATATGGATGGCTTCACTCTCATACTCCAGACAGGCTAATATCTCCCTTTCAAACATTAGAACGAATATATAATTCTCACATGGGCCTCACGTGTTCCGGAAATGTTGGTTGGATATTAACTTTTGACACACACATATAGCCCTTCCAAGGGAAAAGGCCCGGACTTCTGTCTGAAAGCGGCGTCAGTCACTGGGTCCATGTTCTTGCCTCGCGGCCAACGGAGCCATGAGACGCGTCATCCAGCCCAGTAGACGAGCGGGGGGGGGGGGGGCGCGTACACGGCCGACTGCTGCACGACAGCGACTTTGCTTCCAGGTTTAATTACAACCTCTTAATTACTTTAATCGCTCGCCTTAACTGCTGCTGTCACCGACAGTCAAATCTCGTCAAGTCGCCCAGCATCTTCTCTCCCTCCCATCTCCTCCCTCTCTCCCTCTCTCTCTCTCTCTCTCTCTCCCTCTCTCTCTCTCTTTATTTTTCCTCCTCATCGTCGCTGCATTTAAAATGAGGCATCAGCAAAAATCCAACATCTGTTATTAGCAGCTGTTATCGCAGTGCAGACCCTTTTTTTCCAATTACTTTTTGCAATCACCAGCGTAATCTACTCCTCCACCACCCACTTTTTACTTTCTCTCTCTCTCCCTCCTGCTACAGTTCATTATTACTTATCTATGCTACCCGATTATTTCCCAATCCCCTCATTCACCTCCTCCGATCATTAAAGCAAGGTGCCGTCATTACAGGTAACACATCCCCCCCGACCGCACACGCCCTTCTCCATCTCCCCCCCACCTTGTGTCATCCGCAGCGGACGCATTTATCAATAGCAGTTCCATAACTTCTTCAAAGTTCAAGCAGGTCTTTTTCTTTTTCTGTCGCTCCGCTCTCCCCACTCTCTCGGAATTTCTAGTCCTCCAACCTCGCTCGCCGCGTCATTTGTTTGGTTTATACCTCGGCCATTAAGGCGGTTACAGATGCCTAATGTACCTCGTGTGTGTGTGTGTGTGCGTGCGTGGCACTTGGCAGGGCCTCACCGCAATTTCATACGAGAGAGGGCCGGATCTTTTGTCGCCACGTTAGATGCCAACGCCATTGGGAAAACACAAACAGGCGATAAAATAACCTTGTATACCTCAGAGGCACGCAGAGACCAATGACAGCCAGGGGAACTTTTGACCTCCGTTAACATCCAATCAGACGGAAGACGTTGTGAGGAGGTTTCAAACGGAGGGTGAACATCTGATGAGCTCCGAGCGCTTTTGTGTCTCTCCTCTTTTGTCGTAAAGAAAAACGCTTTGAGAAACAACTGCCGCGACAACGAGGACTTTGTGAACCAGTTCTGAGGTTTTACATGCCGATAGATTTATGGGGGCAGCGATCAAAACAAACATGTTGGTGTCTGCGTTTATGTTTTACAGAATTAAAAAATACAAAAAAAGATTTGCATTCACGTATAAACATTGTTGGTAAAAAAGAACATGTTCCATATATTGGGTTCCATCGGCATTTTCTTTTTTCATAGTTGTCTATAGTAAAGTTTATGGAGAAACTGTAGAATATCAAGTCTGAAGTAAATTTCTTTATCATAAGGGCCTGATAAAAACATGTTGGGAATAATTGCCCTCTTTTCATTTTAAATAAATGTATCAGCTGATATATAGGTATCGGGTAAAAAAACAAAAAAAACAACTAATATTGGTATTGGCCCCCAAAAATCCACAGTAGGAATCATAAAATCTTGATGTACTTAAGCCTTGTTGGTTTTAATTGTTTCCTGGGTAAATACTGAATATCAGCTGCACCGTCATCTTAAATTAGATCAAACTAGTAACTGCCATTATTACCCAATCCACTCATCTCTCATTCCTACTTTTGTTGAAGTCTCTTTCCTGGATATATAAATATTTATATATATATATATATATAAAGGTACACGCCTTTAGAAATATGGTACGTGAGGCTGTTACACACAACAAATACCGTCGGCAAATAAATGCAGTGAAGTCTTTGCTGAGCCAAAGAGCGGCCGACTAAAGCTGCAGGCAACAAAATGTGGACTGTTGATTCTTGAGGGTGTGGAGTGATTGTGTATCTACAGAAGCCCATAAAGTTTATATAGATGTATTGGGGATATTGTAAATGGCGAGTGAACGGCCGAGGTTTATTCACCGCGGCTGCCTTCAAGAAGCCTCCTCTATCTTATGTCCGTGTTTGCATGTACTTGAAACAAACATCCTTGGATTTGATGATGCTCACCATCCGGAGACAAGAGCCACGCCCAGTGACACAGTCCAAGGAGAAAATGGAGACATGGCATGAAACATGGCACGATGAGGAAATTAGCCCAGACACAAAAACTAGCCACAGAAGAAAAAAGATAATGGGTTATTCATCATCAAATTTTATAAACTGCAAGCAGAAAAGCCTCACACTGCAACTGCAACTGTAGCCATGGAAACCCACTGTCTGTATCCTATGGAAACAGATTATTCTTTCATTCCAGCATTCAGTAAATTGTACAGGCGCTCTGATCACACCGAACGTCTCCACAAATCTCGTTTACGTTTAATCACCATAGAACACTCTATTCTATGAATACTCTAAACAAATGAATGTTTTTCCTTCTTCGTGAATAGAGTGTCTTCAAATCAAGAGCAATGATTTGTCATAACTGTCTTCAAGGTGACATTCTTCAGCGTTTTTAATATTACTGACCAATTTTAAAAATCAAGTCTTAACATTTCCCAAGGACGGATCACATCTGCCGCGAAGAGACTGAAACAATCACCTGAGAGCTCCAACTTGTGACTCAGTGTGAACAAACAGAAAGGAAATTTAAAGAAGGAAAGTGTGGGGGGGGGGGGGGGGAATTCCCAGTTAAAGGTGCGATTAACTTGTCTATTATAGATTTGTCTGACCGGGGCCCAAGGGTCCAAGGGTGGAGAGCCTGGAATTAAAAGTTTTTTGTTTGTAATTTGTGATTTCTCAGTAATTAGTGTCATAACATAAATCAAAAATTGAATACTGTACATTGGTTGAGTGTACTGAACTGTGTATTTTAAAAAAATAGTGGGGGTTCTCTGAGGGGGCCCACAGAGACTGATCATGTACGGGGCCCAGAATCTGGTGCTATACCCCCCTCCCCGACCGTAGGTATAGGGTTTCGGATGATATGGCAGAGAATCAGCACGATTACTTCACAGATTATAAGCAAATCCGTTGAAATACACAAACTTCACGGACTCACCAGGTCTACGGTTGTCCACCGCTGACCTCTTGGGGCCGTGTACGTGGCGACCGCTAGTGGTCTGTGTCGTAATAAGCTGCTTGAACCAACGACCTGTCTGGTCTGTTTTTGGGTGGAGGTCAGTCTCCCCAATACATAGAGCTGACGTTTAATATCACAGGCCGTCTTCAAATCTTTGAATATCTTTTGAAACGGCTTTTAACGGATCAGTTTGTTCAGACAGCTGCCACATGCAGTGCAGCTGACCCTGAGAAGCCAGAGTAGGTCAAACAGGAAGTGTGTGTGACGTCATGGGGTCTCTTATTTCTGTCTCTGGCAGCAGCAGCGTGTTGAATCATTCGAAAGCTCCCCGCCTGGGAAAATGTACAGACTTTGAGACTGGATAGAGGTCACTTCGACAATAACTAGTTTAATGTCATATGTTTGTACACATGTAGACAAACTCTTCTGCCATTAAACGCACTGTTACGGTCACTTCGATGTTCAGCTTTTGCTCATGCCGTCATATTGGTGTTGATTCCATCTCACGTTTGAGCACCGAGCTTGTACAGTTGTTGCACCGTGCTGCAGTTTATTGGGAGACACTTTTAATATTCCGCCTGCGGATTGTAAATGTGTAAAATTCGATAATAACTGAATCCAGGCGGGTTCCCGGAACGACATCCTCCCGGTTTTCTTTAATATGCATCACTGTTTTTTTTCTCCTTTTGAGAGTACAGATGTCCACAAACTGGACTAGGCTTCCAGTTATCTCCTCCGTTTGCTACTCTCACCCCTCTGTCCCTCCTCTTCCATTCCCCCGACTTTGTTCGGTTCTTTTTTTTAACTCCCCGCCAGTTCACAAGTGTGTCCGATCTATCTCAGCCCCTTCCTCTTCTATCCATGTAGAAAAGGGCTAATCTGTATATTTTCTCTTCCCCTTCTGCTACACTCACACAAATTTTTTCAACAATCAAAATCTATGTAACTAAACATATAACTATAGACTGTACATAAAAATGGACGTTAACACCGGGCCCGGAAGTGCCTGAAACCTGTATTCTCTCAAATGACCAGTAGAGGGCGACTCCACTGGTTGCAAAAAGAAGTACACAAACCAATGGGTGACGAGCTTCATAAAAGAACTGTTTAAAATGAATTATCTTATACTTTAATCAGGGTTTAATCAATATTTAATCAATATTCTGAATGTCTTTGCATCACTCCATGCGCATGACTTGAAATGAAGACTTTGGTGGCATTTGTTGTTAAGGACACTGCGGTTTTCAGAGGTTAATAAGGAAGGTGGAAACTTTTTCTCTTGCATTTGAAATGAAAGCACTGACAGAAGTTTTCCCCAAAGGTCTCGGGAGCTGACAAAGAGTCAAAGATAATCACAGCAGACGGGAATTAACATACCGAGGAACGACTCACACAAGTTTACAGGAGCAGCGTGTTCCCGGCGCATGACAGTGTCGAAGGACGTACAGTAACAACATTAACGATGACATCCCTCTGAACAGCGGTCAAGGGGGAATTCACTTTAGCTCATCAGGTAAAATTTGGTCATGTCATGGTCACACCCACAGGCAGGAGAGCGGCACAGTGCCTCGGCATCACCGAGGCAAAGCCACGGACTCCTTTACAAAATCCTCAAGAGCAACTCTGACATCGATTTAAAGAAGCGTCTGCCCTGATGATGAAAAGACAAACCTCTAACGTGAAATAATATTCAAACGAGCAGCCTGGTCTGCTCCCATTCCGATAGACAAGTCAGGAGGAAACCCGCGGAGGAAAATGCTGGCCCCCTAAAAAAAAAGCTCTAGTTTGGTGTCCTCTAATTCTAAAGCCCCTTCACCATCGCATACACTAAATCTTAACTGATGACTATTTTAATGAGTACGATTTGTGATCATGAAGGATTTTGAAGGAGATGAAGACATCTTGTAAACACAAACATATGTTAAAATCTAAAACTTGTTCCTGACTGAGCAGAGGTTTTTTAATTAAGATTCATTTGATCTTATCTATTATTGTTCAATTTAGTAATGACATCTTCACACTGTCATGTTTTATCAAGACGTGCCACAATGATGTGTAATGTATTATTTAATTATAACTCCACTTTAATTCAACTAAAAGAGAGATTTAAGGTGGGTCCCTTCTTTCTTCTCGCGCTTCTTCTCTATTAATATACTTAGTGAGCAGGTATGTTTTAAAAAAGAACATTTACTTTGTTACAAACAAAGCAGGAAAAAGGTTACTCGACGGAATAACAAAAAAGTGTAAACCAGATAATAATAATAATGATGATAATCTTTACTTACATAGCACTTTCCTTAACAAATTTACAAAGTGCGTAACAGAAAAAACATGCAATTTTTTTTTTTTATATATAAAACAAGAATTAGCATTTTTTATTTTATTTTTAAAACATAATTTGTGGAATCAGCCATTCTAACACATCTTAAATTACAGATTGAGGCTGAGGCAAAGCTTTATTTTCCTCATGTGAAAGTGGCCTGTTACTTCAAACATGTTGCCTGTTTCTACTGTGTGTTTGCAACACATCTTACAGATGATCCATGTAAATAGAGATGATCGTTAATCGAGTTGTTCATTCATTAAGGCCTCTCACATCTGTGTGGTGTGTCTGGAAAATGCCCTAACCCTAACCCTCTGAGAGGACTTGTTAATATTCACCGCACAATCAAACCCGAGCGTCGCGACTGATGAGGACGTCTCTCGTTCAATCAACACACTTCTTCACGTGATTTGTCTTCAATTAGTTTTACAAACACTGACTGAAGACGACGCTCAGCTCTCAGCACGGCACAACGCCAGACAAACAGATACACACACAAACAGTCGTGCGTCTGTCTAAACATCATACTTGCATTGGGGTTTTTTTCCTTGTGGTTCACATGTTATTCAAAATGATTTTATTAAAACCAACTACTGATATGATGAAGCATCCGGCTGGACTTTGAATGAGCATATGGAAAGCGCTGATGTGAGGGGGGGAGGGGGCTCTGAGAGGCAAAGAGAGGAAAGGTAAGAAACAAAGACAGAAGATAGATACATAGATGGATGGATAGAGAGAGAGAGAGTGATGGAGAGAGACCCCCTCCAATGGTTCCCCAGTGGCCAATAAGAAAACATCAGACATCTTTCTGTTGGGAGGAATTCAGATGAGTAATGCTCGACCGCAGTGTATCATGAATCTCTAATATTGGCCTGAGGGTCACATAAGCACCATTTATCTGTGATGTTGGCAGAGCGAGACGAGATCGAGAGAGAGAGAAGAGCAAGTGAGAATCAATGTGTGATCTCAACTATCGACGACAATAGGACGAGGGATGAACACTCACTGGGCTGCTCCGAGGGGCCACGGGGGTCACGTACGATTTTCATAATGGCGACAGATTACGGAATAAAAACTCAGCGAGAAACAACAACAACAACAACTGTTACTTCCCTTTGTTATCGTTTTGTCGGAAGTCTGTAACATAAATCCTCTGGAAATTAAAACAATAATAATAATAATTATGATATCAAAGTTGAGTGTCTCATTTAGGCGGTGAAAAATGTAATAAATGTTCACAACTATTAGAAAACCTTGTGAAAAAAACTTCTCTTTTTGATGTTAAGACCATTTGTCGTGGGTATCGCAGATCATGTCTGAGTTTAAATTTATCTTGGAAAAACGACTTCTGCTGTTTATCTTACAAAAAAACTACGTGAACGGTTTTGTTTTTATTTGTTTCAAATGTATCTGGTTCTACTGCATTTGCTAATTTCACTTTTATACTATTTAAAATTGTGTAGCTATTTTTGTGTTATCTTACATATTGCAGACATCATCCGTCACCGACTTATTGATTTTCTTAATCAATAAAAAGTTTTAATATGAGAAAGTTTGTCATTGTATCGTTTTATGTTGTAGTTGCAGTTTTCCTTCAAAAAGTATAATGAAGCAGCCTTCAATAAGCACTTGTTTTGTTTGAAAAGTGAGAGAAAGATTTTGAAGATCTGAATTTAAAATCAAAGCAAGTACTGTACATATATTGAGCCGACACTTCTTTGTCTTTTCTGATAAAATGATCAGAAACCCTGTTGGTTGTTTATTACCATCCCTGGCATCCGTAGACCAAACTATCAAACCAATGCGCTTGGCAAAACTGTTTCAGCCGCGGAACACGTGGCAGAAATGAGCTGCGGCCCGCCGGAAGCCACTTCATGCAGACACACACGCCCACCCCATTAAAAAAAAAAAACAAAGAGAGTGAAAAAACACAAGCCATTAACTCGCTAAGCTTTAATTTTGGCCACAGTTAAAGCCTCGCGCTGACTGGGAGAGGTTTCGTCTGAGGCTATGTCTCATTTACTGAACATAATTTCCCCACTTTGATGCCAGAACAGTGGGGACACTGCAACACGAGTTATCATCGCGGGACAGCACATTGGGAAGAGAGAGAGAGAGAGAGAGAGAGACTCTGTTTTGCAGGTACAAGCTCATTCATAAAACATGAGGTTTTTTTGGGTGGGGGGGGGGGGTTTGCTTCAGGCCCCTAATCGCTCCCTAATTTTATGCCGCCGCCGCCAAATCATACTGCGCCACTGGACCTCCATTAGCTGACCCTTCTCACATCAAAGCTGTGAGGACGTCCTGCTAAAACACACAACCTCTCCGGTGAGCCTTCTCCAGCATGACCTCGTCTTTGTGCGCTCAGGAAAATGCCTGGATGTCCCGGGGAGGTTGAACGCAGCAGGAGATTGTCCGAGTCAGACGTTTTACGGAGCAACATTTTCCTTCTCACACACAGCTCCTCCGGAAAAGTTCAGGAAAATGTCTGCTAATACAATAATAAAAAATGAATTCATTGCAACTAATGATTGTTTTCATTATCGATTAATCTGTCAATCATTTTCTCGACTCCATTATTTATTTTCTGGTCCATAAAATGGTTTACTGTCATAAAGGAGTAAAGAAACCAGAAAATATTCACATTTAAGAAGCTGAAATCAGAGAATTTTTTACCATCGATTATCAAAATAGTTGCAGATTAGTTCAGTAGTTGATTACTGGTCGATTAACTGTAGCAGCTCTAACTCAGGCTGTTATTCATTTAGTCTATAAACAGCTACATAGACGTTCAGTATCCTACACAGGCCGTTCTGCTGCCTTTTGCAACTTTTATTTCATCAAATATGTTTAATTATATATTTCTGATTAAATAATAATGAAAAATACTAATGTCTTACAAAGTGTGGTATTGGTTTGTGATGATGATTGTTGTCATCATGACTGATCAGTAGTAACGATACATAACAGAAAATAAATGAACCTAATGAAACCAATCCATCCACTAATTGCTTTTTCTTGTTTTTTTTTTACAATTCACCAGGTTCTATTACTCAGGCAATATTATTCAGTTGAGTGCAGCGATTTATTAAAACTAGAAATGCGACTACATCTGCGCTGCAGGAGTCTTAAATATTCAATATGAGCAACAGTATTAAAAGTGTCAAAGTTTTCAACTTTTAAGCACAAGTGAATTTTACCGATTGACAAAATGATTAAATTATTATAACGACAGTTATAAAAGCAGGCAAGCACAATCATAATCCACTCACTGATAATGCCACAGTAAATTGAGTCCTACATTTTAATTATTTGTGGGGATACGTGTCGTATAGCTATTAATATCACTGCTGTTGAAGAATGTATGTAAATATTTATTAACACAATCTGGAACTGAATTTATTCCAATTTGCATGTGTGTATGCATATGGCTTCTTTTTTATCCTCCGCATTAGCATCAAGGCTAAGACTTTGATCCCACGCGGTGACCTTGTCCTTTCCCAGTAGTGCAGGTCGTGACCCCGACCAACTTACCAAGTTAAATCCAAATTGGATTGAAACTGACCGCATTGTCCCCAGTGACAAACAAACAAACAGACGGAAAAACGCAACAGATTATAACATGCCCAGCATCAGTTACTGACGGGGCATCTATACGCACGTGTTGTTTTCATCATCTCTCTCATATGTAGATGCAGTTTGGGGGCGTGGGAGAAATTCCATACGAGCACTGGTTTGTGCAACTCCTTGATTTACCCTTTTTACACGTGATGCACTGCTTGTACTGTATAATCACAACGTGTGGAGGCACTGGGAGGATTTGCAGGCGTACGTAAAACAGGGTTTAACCTCACATTCATATTCCAAAACCTCCTGGTTTGAAACGCCATATTTGACCTTTTTTCTTCCTCTGCTGATCAGGGCCTTTTGAAAATCGCGGCTTAAAAAGGCCGGACGTTCTTCCCGAGACGGTGTTTGTGTCACAGCGGGATACGGGCGACTGTTTTATTAAGCGGCAGTAGTCAGGCAGTTGCCGAACGCTTGCTTTAAAGCAACGCTCACTTCGAACGGTGAAGGGAAAAGGCGGAGGGAGCTGTCCACTTGCTGAACAAAATACAAAAACAAAATGCAGTAGAATCAAACACGTAGGGTGTCAGCATGAAGGGAGACGAATGTTCATTTTCGGGGGGAACTCCCACCATGACCTTCAAGACAAAAGAGAACACAGTGCTAGTCATTTAACCTCATTAATATGCAAATATATACCGCATCACACAAAAAAACCCTAATCAGATCATCTACTCTGTCTGTACTTGAAGGTGAAGGTACGAAAGCTCCGCTGTTCTTGAATTATTGTTTCCCTCACGATGAAGCCTTTTCGCCCATGAATATTTTTTGGTGTTGGTCTGAACTTGACAACTTAAAAGCGGGGAGGAGTTCAAAGCAATTTCTCTGAAGTCACCAATATGCAAATGTGTGCTGAAATTCTAATCAGACTGTGGACCCCATGTGGAGAAGCTGCCGCGGGTGAATTCCTACCACGTGTCTTCGGAGTCACGGAGGCCATCTTGACGTCATAAAGGGCATAGTCCCAACCCTAGGTGAGTATATTTCAAATCCTGCATTGTCTACGTCCATGTTTGCTGCCTATGTTTTTTGCACATTGCTCCTTTTCTATGAGCTCGCCCGACACGCCGACTGTCAAACAAAAAGGAGGAAACAACAAGTGGCAGGACTGTACGTCACGTAACACTCGGGACCTTTAAAGCAAAAAGAGCTGCACAGGACCGAAAAATCCTATTTCTTCCTCCAACATGGTGTTTTTTTAATCAAACATCCTCCTGCGTTTGTTCTTCGATTCATTTAAAGAGCACCTACAGTATTTCTTCCGGAGTGGCCTATGACCAAAAACAATCGCCTCTGTCATCTCCAATGCTCAATGTCTCTTCCTTTTCCCTCCACCCACACTATGTCATTGTTCTCTGACCTGTTCCTGTCTTCTTCTGTCTTTCTATTCACTATACACTCACTCCTCACAGCACCGCTCATATTCGCAACCCGCCACCGCTCTCACACACACACACACACACACACACACACACACGCGTCTCGCACCAACATTATCAACATTACACAGTCGAGCACTCGTCATATCTGCCACGCTGCCTTACATTTAAGCGCGATTGACACCCCTGCGTTCTCGGTACCTTGTTTTTCTCACACCTCTTTACCGTTCGCACCCATGCCTGTCGCAAACGGTTCTTTCACACTCCCTCCCTTTCTCACTTTGAAAAAGAGAAAATCTTCGCTCCACGCCGTATTTCTGCAGCGTGACCTACATGCACCTTTCAACAATGACGCTCAATGTTCGGTTGCTTTTCAAACGAAACCTGTTCGCGGCGTTCACGCTTTCTTAAAAAGATTTGGTTCTGCCGCGCTTGTCAGACACTATATTTCACTGCGAGTGGGAAAAGTCCCCCGCGGTGATGACACAATGTGCCTGCTAAGTAATTGGGGACATTTAGTGACGATTTAATCCCTGATGTCCCGACAGAAAGTGCTGAAATTTGGATGAAATGAACGCTACTTGCTGTGTCGGATGTGAAATTGCGTATGTGTCGTTTCTAAAACGTCATTGTAATTTATTGTGGGATGAAAAGTGAGGTTGCAATCACCTAAACATACCGCCGGTTAGTCCAGGCATTGAACCAAAGTTCCTGGAACTTTTAGTCCCGGGAATTTTGGAGGAAGGAGGAACTACGGTTGAGGTAATTCATGGGAAAACGCTACCACAGCAGTAAACATGGAGGAGATTCGAAATACGAGCTGCTGTTGTTCGGGGAACAGAGACGAGCTTTAGCAACAGGTATTGAAAAACCCCTTAAAGTGCAAGAACGGGTCAAATCAAGCGCTGGAGCACTCGACCAACCAAGATACCTTTAGACGATAAAAAGATTTCCCTTTTCCTGCACTTAATATAGACCCTGGTTCCTGCGGTGGGTACGCACAGAGTTCCTGCAAAGGTTCCTAGTTCCTGGGGAAAGTTCCCTCAAAGGTCAATCCGTCCAACCCCTCGTGACCAGATCTATGCATTGCATGTGCAGGACTGGATTTCTCTACGTGGCTGCTGCATGAACAATACACGGCATTTGAAGAATGGAACACCAGCTCTATGCTGTGTACAAAGAACAACGCTGATTCATAGATTACACGTTCTCCACATGGACCCTGAGCCAATGAGGAAGGAGGAAGTAACGGAGCTCACTTACACCAACCTATAATGCCGTTGAACTTTCTCCTACCCAATCCTCATGGGAGGTGCGAGAAACAAGGCTGCCAATGTGCACAGATGGCACGTCTGCTCCTACGCGATGCTCCTTCATTTTTTCGCCGCACAGGGAGCATGAACCGACCACTTGTCTCTCTCTTCCCCCTCTCGTCTCCCCCGCCGCCCCTGCTCGCGTCTCCGGGCTCTTTCCTCGGCCCCCCCCCGCCCTCGCTCATCGCCCCGCTTAGTCTTCAGCCGTGAAAGAGAGAGAGACGAGAGGAATACAAAAGGGAGCACCGGGAGGAGAGCTCTCCGTCCCGAGGCCCAGTGCCAGCTGCCATAGTGCTGCAGAGACTATCCATCCAAACACGGACGGGAATGAATGACACTGTGTTGGACTCCAGCCCTTGGTGCAAACTCCAAGGGTAAAAGCCTTCCCCCCCTCCATAGGCTCCTGGGCCGTCGGGGCGGCGCGTGACACCATGGCGGTGATAACGCAGGTCATCTTTGCCTTGAAAACAACGTTATCAAGACAGACTGTGCCCATCTCTTATCCGTTGTAAACACAGGTGGCAGGAAGTCTCCTTGTCTGATCCCCCAGTGCTTACACGGTTATGTGTCCGGTCGACGTAAAAACACCAACCCGGTATACCAAGAACAAATGTCAGGTGCGTAGGACGTCCAACTGCGAAGCTATGCGAGTTGTAAGTTGTCTATCTTCACACGGCGATGAATACATATCAGTCCGGGACCTCTCCGTTTATTTTCCATTTCCAAGAGGCGTTACCAATGGACGCAGTCGAATCGCGTGACGTCTGTTTAGCGACGTGAAAAATGTCAACAGACGAGGGCAGAGAGGAGATGTCTGTGAAGATGAGTCCACACTGTCTGAACGAGTGTTGCCGTTTTTGAGGGAGAAATTTGAGAATATCGGGTACTTTCAGTCAAACGCTCATTCATCAGCGGCAGCCATCTTGGTTTTTACACAAGCCGCTTCCGTCCACGTTGTGGTATGAACCCTGCCCATTATCAGATAATTGGTCGTGATTGGACCGGCAAGTCTCCTGCCGGGGCTGGAAATCACTTCCTGATGGGGGTGATACAGACCGTATTCTGTGCAGAGCAAATTTAAATGAGCTCCCAGAATTCGTCTGGGTCCCAGGCTAGAATCAAGCAGTTTCACACACAAGAACATGTGCTGCTGACGTTGGCTTAGCATGTTTATAGATGTATAGATGTATACAGGGAGTTTTTAAGGGGATCCAAACTATCCGTAGAGGTCTCCTCCAAACAGACGAGGTCACTGAAAGCGAGACGGACCGTTTGCTCAACTTGTTTCTCTGATAACTCGAGATCCAGATGTCTGATGTCAAAAATTTGCCATTTGGTTAACGGTGATAGTCATTAGGTTATAAAAGAATTGACTGTGATGTAATTTTAAAAAGATAGAAAGAAGTCCACCCGGCCAACAGCCGGCGCTTATGAAAACATTCATATACAAAGAGGAAGGAGGTCATCAAACCTGCTGATGGAAACCAATGATAGATTCCAGGCACATTGACTTTATACGTGTTAATTCTTTAGTATTTTACATAACTTATAATGATGTCCTTAACCCTGTGTTAGTTCTTCTGAGTCATTTAAGGCAAAGCAAAGAGTTTGACAGATCATCTGGTGGCCTTTGAAATTTAAAACCTCTGCTTTGCCCACACAGTTTCAGCCCTGGTACGCAATTATAGACCAATTAAAGAACTATGCGCTTCCATGAAGTTGATGGACTCACAAGTGAAAGATAAAATAATGGAAATGGTAGGAATTAATGAGGCAGAGCCCAAGATATCCACGTTCTTAATCCCTTGAACAAGTCAAGTTCAGTTGCTCCCGTCACATTCATTTTTGGGTATGGACAGCCACAGTATGTCTACTCAGCTAGTTACTGTAGTAAAATGGAAATACATTGCTCAGTGCTCTATGTAACGCACCTCCAATGCAGTAGCCGATCAAATGTCCTCCGAAATTCACTCTGTTCCCGCGAAACGGATAAACTCGAGTCCGCAACACATCTGCTGTGTCACATTCATCACAGTGCGCATAAACCCAAGACGCTTGTACAGCAACGTGCGGAACTGCGTCTAGACAACGCGGCAAACATCTGCCTGAAACGACGATGACATGAGCTATCTTTTGTTAATCAGCGTTCCCATCCGCCACGACGTGAGAGACGTAGCCTGTTGACGGTGAAAAAGCAAGAGCACCGCTACCGTCCCGGAGGGCGTGACATCCCTAATAACAACTGTGCTTGGACACACAATTATGAACGCAGAATGTAACACACATTGAGTGCACGATAGGGGTGTAATATATGAAAGCCATATGTCCCAACTGGCGATAAAATACTTCAACGATGTACGATAAAATGCGAATTTAACTTGCCTGCTACCATCTGAGCAAACAGCAAACCACTGCGTAGAGTCGTTTGGGATACTTCACCTGTTAGATTCAAACGTATTTCAAAATGTTCATGTCAGAATTGCCATGACAATGACTCATCTTCACATTATTATTCGAGCGAGTCAGCTGTAAAGCTGCGTTCACACCAAACCGAAACAACTTTTAGAGATTTCTCGCGCTAGTGAATATGAATGAATGAGTAACACAGTGCAAAAGTTTGCGTTTTGTGTGAATGCAGCTTTACAGTCGGATCATTTATATTTACTCGCGCAAGCACGCCGAGTAAACACAACCAGGAAATAGCCGCCCATTCTGGCTAAGGGGATAACAGTGACGTGAGGAGGATGCTACGCTAATTGGCTTTCGCGACATCGAGTGACGCGAATATGTTCGCTCTAGTTCAAATATTTCAACTCGAGCGAGTGAAGTGACTTACGTGACTTTTGCGTCTTCCCTTTGTCCTTCTCTACTCACCTCTTTGTGTTGTCTTTGTATGTAATCTCATCGAAGAAATAAAATTGGATCACGTTTGGTGTGAACGCAGCATAATATTTCTGACCTCTACCCATGCTTATCTATTGATTTCTTTCAGGAAGACAGGAGTCAGGAACCTGGTTCAAGCACATGTTGCAAGAAATGGAAAATGTTCAAGTGGAAAAGCCACAGCAGTTATACTGGTTATACCAAAATCTGTGAGCATAAGGGGATGTAACTATAAAGCCCCTACCTGTCTCAAGCTTTCATGTCATGCATATTCAACGACAGTAAACTCTAGAGTTCTTCTTATATTCAGAGTGAGCCGAGCATCAGGTCGATGAACTAGGCATCGGCCCTACGCGATTCTTTAAAAAGAGGAGCGCGGGAGGGAACCCTTATCTCCTCTCCCTTGGGTGCTCTTTCTAGCTCGACAGAGGGAGACGAGTTGGTAGGGAAGAGACAAAGGGATGAGAAGCTTTCTGGGAGACGGATCAGATGAAGTGAACACTTGACAGACCGAAGCCCTGAGAACTTCCTGTGTTGCCGTACAACAAAGAGACAGAGAAAGAGACGCCTTTTCTTTTTTAACCTTTGGGAACAGAGCTGAACAGCTTATTCTTTCCCACTTGGATTAACTGGAATATATATATATATATATATATATATATACTGTCGGGAAAGCCATTAAAAATCAGTGACATGAGCCTTTTCTGATAACATTATGTTCATGTCAGTTTCAGGCGATGACTGCGACTGCAGAGCTGATACCGACGGCTACGCCGGACCGCTCGCTTTCAGGACGCTCCAGTATACGGGGGCTGATCCATCAGTTAAGTGAAAGAGTTACGATGGCTGTCTGAACATGTGCTCCCGGGTGAGGACAGGCCATTTAAAGAAGGTACGATAATCCCGGGAGAACAAAGCCCTCAGATGCGCAGTAAGCTGATGTGATGGACGGCTCTGTCCACCTTCCTACCACCCATCTGGAACAAAATGGAGGCTATGACATGGGGCTGACTTCAGCTTGGAGATTGGTGCATTCTACTTCTGTGTGTCCTGTGATATCACGCAGGATGGGTGACGGACATTTCTTGCTACCAAACGACCGCCAGAGTTGCCTTCTCGTACGACCAGTGTGACATACTGCAGGCAGCGGATTCTTTGCGCCGTGCACAATTGGTACACGACTGGTAGTTGCTCTTGCTCTGGGGCGTCTTGGGGGAATCTGGGGCTGTCACCAGCAGTGATTTACACAGCTGCCTGCAGACAGTCCTAATCATTCTGACAAGTGGTATTTTCCTCTCTCTATGGTGTCACACCAGTCAACTGTGCCGAGATATGGTCAGAGAAAGAGAGAGACAGTAAACATGCAAGGTACATCAGTGAACTAATGCCATTTTGAATAGTTCTTTATCATTACACGGCGCGCTTTGACCAAATGCAAAGCAAATTTCAGCATTTCGGGCAGTATCAGAGGCATTTCTGATACTGGAATCAGAATTGGAACATTCTCTACTGGTTTTTATATAATGATGGTATTTTCTGTAAATTACATCCACTATCTGCATACCTGTTATTTTTACTTGCAGAGCCTTTACATTCCCGCACTAGATTGAAATGACCAACAGACGCAGGGGACTCACAGGAAATATTGCATACATACATGTTGTCCAGTGTTACTGCTCAGCTTTCATCTAAAGTATAGGAGCCTCCTGTTTTGCTTCACTTTAAATTCAAGCTATGTTTAACTCGTGAACCATGGGGCTTTTGACATGAAGCAGCCACAAGAAATGCAAATTCCCTGAGGTCAGCGTTGACTGCTGCTGCTTACTAAAATTATAACTAAACCACAAGACAAACTGTGGTTTTTCGGTCTTTTCCCCCGATGACATGTTCTTACTGAAGGTTTGAGAGAGCCAGTAGACCCCCAACTTCGGCTGAGTTCAAACTCTCTGTAGTGCAAACTGCCGAGAAATTTAATCTGTTACTTGGGCACTGATTTCATCATGTGGGAAGCACTGGAATGTATTTGAGTATTTCAATGTTTGGTCTTGGTGGACAGGTGAAGACTAACTTAATGTTAACAGTATATTTAGTTCTTAAAACCTTCACAACCATTTAACCATTTCAACTAGCTCCAGTCTGCTTTATGAAAATAAGAAGATCAGAAAAAGAAACAGAGGATAAGAGAAGACACTTATGCGTCTTGACAGTGTTGATCTTTGAGGACATGGAGAACTGAAGACTCCCAAAATGGCGGAGGCTCATCATCTGTGTCGCACCTTCCGCTTTTATTCACCCTAGCCAGTTAAAGTATAAATGACTCTACAAAAGAGGACTGGTTTACAGACTCCTCCACCTCTGGTCCACTATCAATTTGTCATCAACGGTATTCTGTGAAAAACTACTCGAGCCGTGTGTCCCAGCGTGAGATCCCACTGCAGTTACTCAACAACAGCATGATGGAAATTATTGATTTTATTAAACCGTGACAGACAGAATCCAGTCGGACCATGGTCCGTTTGGCTGCACTTCTGCTGCTCTTCCTCCGTTGCAGGTACAGAAATTCCACTACAGGACAAGGCATGCTGAGTGCTACACACACACACACACACACACACATATATATATACTGTATATATACATATAATTTTGTCATTGGCTGAAAATGTTCAGTAACATTTGTACTTGAAAATACTAGAGCTGCAACAGTTAATTGATTAATCGATTAGTAATCGACTACTAAATTAATCGGCAACTATTTTGATAATCCATTAATCGGTTTAAGCAATTTTTTATGAACAAAAAGGTCGAAATTCTCTGATTTCAGCTTCCTGAATGTGAATATTTTCTGGTTTCTTTCTTCAAAACATCATCTTGGGATCTGGGAAAACACGATGGACATTTTCACCATTTTATGGGCCAAGCAACTAATCGATTAATCAAGATAAAAATTGAAAAATTTAATCGATAATGAAAGTAATTATTAGTTGCAGCCCTAGAAAAAATACAATAACACTGAGCAAATATAATTATCATTTCCAAAATAGAATCCGTCTGCTCACTCAGAGACCTGTCCGGCCACGCCCGATTATCCATCAACAAACTCAACATTTTCTCCATCTATGAAGCAAGTGCATGTGTTACCAAGCTCATGTGTCTCATACCTAGTCTGTCTGTCTCCCTTCAGTCAAAGGAACATCAGTTGGACGAGTCTACGCTGTGCGTCTGCTTACTTATTCTGCAACAGTAGCTTGTGAGTGTATTGCGCCATTGAGCAAATCTCCCAATGTGAGTAATACAAGAGGAGAGCAGCAGACAGGGAACGTACCAATAGGCTGACCTGTGTGTTAACCCAGTTCCAAATCCCTCCGGAGCCAAAAGTGACAGGAAGTGTCATCGAAACAACACCAACGATGGAAGAGAAGAGAAGACGAGAAGACTAACCCAGTTAGATTTGTACGGCTCCATTAAAACTCTGTCTGCTCCCCTGGTATCAGATTAACCTAGATGAGGCTTTTCCTGATTAGTTCATTAGACAAACTGGAAAAGGGCCTCGGAGTTCAGCCGCTGTTTCTAATGATTTCTAATGATGAGATGAACATCAGCAGGCGCCACCTTCGGAACCCGAGCGCGCAAACAGGATGGTGATCTGTACTCGGGGTATTCGGCTGAGTTCAAACTCTCTGCAGTGCAAACCGTGACTGCTGGGCAATTAAATCGGATACTTGGGCGTTGATTTGATCAAGGGGGAAAACGCTGGACTGTTCATTGAGTTTTTGCTGGATGTTTTAATGATGTTTGGTCACGGTGGACAATGGGAATCTGACTACACTGATGGTATTTATCCGCTTCATCCCTTTACACCTGCACAACCATTTCACTATTTCATTTGGCTGTGGTCTGGTTTCAAAACAAAAAGCACAGAAAGTAAAGAAAAACTACTTTTGGAAGACTTGCACTATGAAGGCGACCAGGTCGCACCAGCATTTAAAACAGATTTATTTGGAAATTACATTCATTTTTACTATGTAAAATAATCAAGTAACTTCATTGGAATCACCAGAATCTGCACAAATCAAGTTGAAACTGAACTTAAAACGTGAATTTTTCACCGCTACTGACCAGCTTTATCTTTATAGGATTATCATTATCATTAGTATGTTGATTAACTAAAATACAAACAAATTACTAGTCTGTCAGCTAACCGGGAAGTACCTGAAGCTCACCCTGGTACGACTGCAGCCACAGCGACCCAACCTTCGGGAAAAGCAAAAGAAAATGGAAAGATGGATGGACTTGCATTTTCTTCCTGAGATTTAGATTAGATCAATACCACTCCCATATCTGTCCGTTAAAAATGAGAATACAGCCGGCAGCTTATCTGAGCATAAACATCGAACGCAGGGGAAACATAAATCTAGCCTTGCTCTGTCCATAGACTACCAAAAAAAGGAAAATCCAGATCGAACAAATTTCTTTTTATCTTCAAAGATAATAGCGTAGCCATTTACCACTTAATCCAGCCTACATGCAAAGCTATGCTGACTCGCTCCCGGCTCCAGCTCCATATTGAACAGATGAGGTTGGTATTGATCTTTTCATCAAGTCCTTTTGAGCAGTAAAGTTATGGATGGGCTCAAGATTTATTCGCGAAATAATTCAAGAGCACCGTCGGAGCAGGCGACTCATCCTGTATTTGTACGGCACCACAATTTATTTTTTTTTGCTCGAATTAACACAACGCATTGATTTTTTTCGGTTAGAATCTGGCATCGATTGGATTTGAAGAGCGTTTTCCTGTCTGCTCCGTGACCACAAAGTGGTACCAAATTTTCCCTGTCGGCCATCAATGGCCGCGTGGGCTTTTATCAGCGTTAACAGACGACATTGATTATTAACTAGACCAACAAGAGGGGAAATAAATGGACTGACAACGGCTGTGTTATCTCATCTGATGGTTTGCGAACAGCGATGTGATTTCTACTGGAGGAATGTTTAGAGATAGAAATCCGGACCAGATGAGCATAACGCAAACAATTGATCCCCAATCATTTACATTAATAACGGAACAGTACACTGCGACGTACACGGTCTCGGGGTCTTCGGGGGTTTCACACTAAGTGGTTTTTAGCGTTCATTCAAATACCAGTTTTAAATAAAGGAGTTACACGAGTGTGAGAAAGTTAAGTAGTTTACAATGATAGGATTGGGCGTGTGCTCTTATGTGCGCCAGTGAGAGAATAAAATACAGTGGGTGTAAGTCGTTTAAAATGATAGGATTATGCGAGTGAGTCTGTTCGTTCTTTTGGTGCTAGAACGTGTGGTTTTCCCTTTTTGTTATCGCTAGTCGTTCGTGATGGGCCCATAACTCTCGTCTTCGTTGAACGACTTTTACCTCAAGGCAACTGGATGCAAATCATACGTTTTCCTCTAGCTCATTAGGCACTAAATTTGCCATCACACACTGATTTGCACACATGCTTTGCACAGAAAGAGCCACCGTCAAGGAGTTTGGACGTAAAAAATCTGTTTCTGATTTTAAAACTTCTAACCTTGATTGTAGATTGTTGTACCCAACGTGGACTTGACTCATTTCCTTTCGATGGACAGCCACAGTTTGACCACACATATTAAGCTTTGCTGCAACCAAAAGGTATTTGAGTGGTATCTTGATCAAGCATCTCTAACTTCATTTGGGAGAAGTGGTTTGCGCCCGGTTATCTGTTTTCACTTGTGAAAAAAACACTCAATCCAATACCACCAAACTTTGGCAGAGGGATGGGGCCTGGACCTGTAAAGAACCCATTACATTTTGGAGCAGGACGTGGATCCAGGATTTGTATTTTTCATTTTTCTTTCAATAGCTGTTTTCAGACATGATCTCTGGAAAACTGGGTCCACACATCTGGTCCAGAGTTTGCCGTTCACATATGACGAACGTTAAGAGTCAGACTTGATGGCGCTAATTTTGCTCAGTTTTTGTTTACTTTTTGTCCTTTTACATTTCTACAATAAGAACCACACAAATCACGTGTCGGATTGTTTGGCCTTGCCGGCGGTACGCACTCTACTCAGTGCCATCCTAATTTGATTTTAGGAATTCTCTTCGGTGAGGAAAGACACAGTCGAACTAGGGATAAAGGGAAATCAACAGCCACCAGCTTAATTTAGATCTCCTTACAGCCTTACCTTGCCAGTGTTCAGTCTAGGAAGGTAAGCCATTGCATTAAAGCGTCCACAATTACAAACAAGGCTCTTAACGATCATTTTGAACAGCGGCACAGTTTTCCATTTCCTTTAGTGTGTCACAGCCGAGAAACAGACTCTTCAAAAGTGCTGTCGTGTCAGATGAACGGTTAGTTTGCTGTGTACTGATTCTGTTGGCTGGTCATAGGCCCTGAGACGACTCGTGTCATTCAAATGAGGGGATTTACTTTTCAAATCTGTTCGCAGTATTCTTAGAAGTTAGTATAATGAGGGGAGTGGGTGTGTGTGTGTGTGCGTGTGTGTGTGTGTGTGTGTGTGTGTGTGCGTGTATGTATGGTTGGTTTAAAGGAAAGAATCCTATTAGCAACCTCTTAGGTCTGTGCTTAGTTTGCCAGCTGACACCTCATGATCCTGTACATGCGTGACTTGAACCTTGACTCACTCTCTTGATATGATTTGTAAACTGCCTAAAAATACAGGACAATGTTCTTCGTTAGTGTAAAAACACCGTGACAAAAACAAACAATTCTGCAGGAAGCATACATGTCTAGTCCTCGGATACAATTTGACCACCAATTAAATTTTTTTGTTTTATTTGAAATCCTGCTTTTAAATTTGATATTTTGGTTCTTACATCTTTGCATAACTGTACCAGACTTTGCTCTTATAGTACAGATTTTGTGTGAGAAATCATAATCGGTGGTTTTTGTCTCGTACATTTATCACCAAGTGGCCCTTTCTCCGACATCCAAGGTCATTGTGGCTTTTCAGTGTTTTACAGTGAGACATTTATGTGAACGCTCTTTCAGATCTTTATCATATTAAATGCCTCAGTGCCTTGTAACCATGGCTGTCCTACAGTACCTGCATGTTAGCTTGTCACGAGTTGCTCTAACGGCGCTGTGATGATAAATAATGCTGTGTATTAGTATATACATTTAAATTAATGCATTAAAGCGACACAAAAACAATATTTTCCTGACTTAAACCATTGTAACTTTTTTGTTTAATAATTTGCTAATGGTTTGTCACATCATGAGACGGATTTTAAATTTGCCCTCAATGTAATTATATGTATATATCATATACTGCACCTTTTGAGGTATAAATACGTCTATAGAGGACAAATATATGTATCCTGTATTCTCATTTATTTAATTTTAGCATTCAGCCTTTTTCTTGTTTGTTGTTGCCAATGTGTGTTTGAGAAATCTTAAAGTTAAATATTAAACAGAAAGAATTCTAAATGAGTCTACTCGGTACATCAGTTGTTTACATCTTGGAGGGGATTTTTTCAGCTATTTTGCAGACTTATATATAATTCAGTAAACTGCAGAGTATTAATTAATGAACACTTTTTTTCCTCAACCAGTCACTTAGCTACAAGCACCACGAAATAGCTGTAAATACAAATGAAGCACTGATTGTCCAACTTCACTGATGAGAATATTTTTTAAAAGAAGACGGAGCATATCGGGGTTGATAAAATTCCACCAAGGCCCAACATGGGCACAATGTTCCAACTGCAGGCAGATTAAAAGGCAGAGTTTGAGCTGTTTAAGTGCCAAATTAAAATTTAGAAACAGTAGATTTACAGTGACTAATTCTGTCCAACCCCGGAGTCTGCTTTCATTCTAATTGGTGTTTTTTCTTTAAGAAGACGGTCAAATAAAGCTGAACTCTCGATAAGGACAGAGAGACAAATTTAAAATAGAAAGTGGGCTTAGGTGTTAGACTGGCCATGATGACAAAGCCGTGGATGCTGTGCTGAGTCCCCGTCTAAGCCTCTTTTACAGCACGGTTAAATCCAGAATGGGAATTTGAGTTTTCATGCTCAGTGCAGAAAGCCGGGTCCCTTAAAGTGAAACCCTATACGAGGACAAAACCCCAGTTTGTTTTTATCCTGTGTTCAGATATTGCATGTTGTAGTTGTTGTTGTTGTTGTTGTTGTTGTTGTTGCCCTTCGTTTTTTACCTAAGTGGCAGCCCTGCTGATGTTTCTGTTCATTTTTAACCAGGAGGCCACGTCGGAGGCTGTTGCACTTCTCACAACAGATTGCTAAGCTAGTGTGAGAACTTAAGCCCCCCGGGTTTTCTTAGGAGATAAAGTGTTGGCATATGCTCTTTCAAAAAAAAATTAAAAATTGTGTCCACATGGGATGAGAGGAAGGGAAGGTGACAGAGGAGGTTTGCTAACATCAGTATAGTTGAGTACGACATGGACACGGTGTCTTCTCCTAAATTTGGAAGAGTTTTAGGTATTGACATGATGCTAGAGGTGCAACAGTTAATTGATTAGTAATTGACAACTATCTTGGACCGATTCGTTTTCATGGGGAGAAAAAGTCAAAATTCTCAGATTTCGGCTTCTTTAATGTGAATATTTTTGGTTTCTTTGCTCCTCTGTGCCAGTGAAGTAAACATCTTTGGTGTGTGGACAAAACAAAAAACAACATCTTAAAGTTTGGGGAACACGATCGACATTTTCACCATTTTATGGACCAAACAACAGACTGATTCATTCATAACAAAAAGAATCGATAATTATACGTTGATGTATTTTGTTTTATCGGAAATGGGCAAGGCATCATTTCTATAAAAAATTAGATTTGGCTCAATTAGAAGCAGAACCTGATGGTTTATATTCGTTGATGATGCCAAAATAACTGAGATTTTGTGTTTTGATAAATATGTGCACGACTCATCGTCACTGTTAATCATCAGGTTATGTGAGTATCCAGAGAAGCAGAACGATTAAGTGAAATCTGTATTAATTGTGAAAATGTCATATTTTAAAATATGTTTCTGCTAAGAAACATATTAAATCAAGAAAAGGGGGGACTTTAATAGCAGTTCAGGTGGTACTGAGATTTGTATCCTCCATTCTCGGGTTGGCCTTGTATCAAAGAGTGGAAATCAACAATAATGGTAAAAATAAATGGTTTCTGCATTCAAAATCTTTTATTTTCTTTTCAGAAAATTTGAGATTTCTTCCTTCTTATTGTGTATCATTGTAAACCCAACATTTTGGAGTTTTGGTCAAATAAAACACAAGACACGTGAAGATGACCTCTTGGACTCTCATGTTATATACGGAGCAATTAAACAGGTAGGTCACAAAACTATACTCATTATCAGATGAATCAATAAGGAAAAGAATGATCATTTACAGCCATATTTAAAAGTACAGAAAGTCAGACTCAAACCATCTGTGTTGTCACTGTGTGTTTGTTTGTCTTAGTTCCATGTTGGCTATTGGTGCAACTTCCTCGCTCAGCCAACCAGCAACGTTTCACACGTGGGACCAGACGCCGGGGGGAACGAGCGCAACGACAACAACCGCTTTGTGTTGTGGAGCCACAGTTGTACCAGAAAAACACTTCACTGCAAAAACCTGGACAGCAAAGTCTCGTGAACCAAATCACAAATCACATGGGAAGATGCAATGTTATCAAACGGCAATCTAATAGGAAGTGTACTGAAAAGAGAAGACTGCCCTTCCATCTACTCCATCCTTCACAGCACCTCCAACCGCTGTTGTCTCTTAGCAACGCCGGCAGGCAAATCGATGGAGGGGGAAGAGAGAGAGACAGAGAGACAAATGGGGCGGCGACGGGGGTGAGAGAGGACAAAAGGCAGGGAAGAAGAAGTGGAGAAAAGTGGGCTGGAGGGGAGACGGATATCAAGGAGGGGTATAAATAAAGGCAGAAAAGGGTGGGACTGAGGTGAAGGTGAGGAGGAGGAGAGAGAGAAGAAAAGAGGAGGATATTTAAATGTCACGCTGTACCAAGTCGCTGCATTTAATGTGGATGGGATCAAAATGTCAAAAAGATAAAGTAGACTGCGGCACAGCCCGTCTGCAGCCTGAACATGTTTCCAGGAAGAAAAAAAAAACTAGAGTTGCAACAGTCAATCGATTAGTCATCGAACAACTATTTCGATAATCGATTAATCGGTTCAAGTAGTTTTTATGGGAAAAAAGTCAAAATTCTCTGATATCAGCTTCTTACTTGTAACTATGTTCTGGATTCTCTGCTCCTCTGTGACAGTAAACTGAATATCTTTGGTGTGTGGACAACATCTCTGTGTTTTGGTAAACACGATGGACATATTTACCCCATTTTATGAACCCAACAACTAATCAATAAATCGAGAAAATGATCCACAGATTCATCGATTATGAAAGGAACCCTTACTTGCAGCCCCACAAACTCACAAGTCCACTCACACAATTGACCAAAAAAAACTTTCCCTCAACAAGATCTGACCCTTCGTCGCAGTTCCTCCTCTATATTATTAATATTATTATAATATCAAGAATGCACGTGGGACTAAATGAAGGATTGACAAGTGCCCACACACTTTGCCCACAGTAGTCTGAGCTACTGCACTGATGCTCATGGGGGGAGAAGACACAACCGAGGGAAGAGCAAAGAGCCGATGACACTGGAGGAGGAGGATGAGGATGAAGATGATGAGGATGAGGATGATGATAGTACAGTTTAACCGAGCTGCATTAGGATGTGTGTGTGTGTGTGTGTGTGTGTGTGTGTGTGTGTGTGTGTGTGTGTGTGTGCCCACAAACACCCGCATGGTACAGCAGAGAAGATAAGAAGACGGTGTGTTTGAAAGCCTCACCTCGCTGTGCCGGTGGTGCTCCAGGGGCGAAGTGTCTCACATCATCCGGTCCTCCTCCATCCAGCAGCGGCTCCATTCGCTCATCGTCCGGTCACGTGTGTGTGTGTGTGTGTGTGTGTGTGTGTGTGTGTGTGTGTGACAAAGCCAAACGAGCGACGGAATTTAAATGGACTTCGGTTAAAAAACACTAACAACAACAAACCGTTAGCGGCTACCACCTAGGTACGGGCAGCGGGTACCAGATGTTGATGGGGGGGGGGGCGGGGCCTCACGATACCTGCTAACCCGGACAAAAAAAATAGGGAGAGTGATGATGGGGAGAAGAGCCGAAGAGGAGTGAGGCCCGCCGGCGAGGCAGGAGGAGGAGGAGGAGGCGGCGTCGGGCTGCTGTCTTCCTGGGAGGGACGGGTCCTCGAGTAGACCCCCGCCGACCGCCGCCGTCACGCTCACCAGCATTAATCTACAACTTCCGGTTTCGCCTTTTCACAATAGCAAAAAAAGATTCCCGAGTGTTAGTGTCAAAATGATGTCAGTGTTGTTTGCTTGGCTTCATTATTTTGTTATTCTCTTTCTATCTCTCTCTCTATATATATATATATATATATATATATATATGTATATATATATATATATATATATATATATAAAACAAAAACATGCCATGTCAAAAGGCAAATATATATTAAAAGGCATATGTATAATGTGTCTAGACATATTTATGAAACATGAACATGTGTATGTATATATATACATATATACAGTATGTGTATATGTATAAAATATATATGTGTAAAGATATATAGACACAGTATATGTATATATATTTGCATGTGTCTATACATATTTATGAAACATATGTATAGAAGTATATATGTATACATATATTTGTGTGTGTACATATGCAGAAATGTATGTATGTATATATATATATATATATATATATATATATATATATATATATATATATATATACTATTTTCATCTCGTTAACTACATTTTGTTTTATTTTATTTGTTTGTAAAAAAATTATATATATATATATACACATTATACTTGCACATCCATTTTCAATGTGTGGGCTCAGTGCTGTTGATGTATATGGTGCCATGTTCCAAACATGTCCTATAAGAGGAGTTTCATGGGTCTGGTGTTTTGACTGTTTGTTTTTATGTTTACTCTCTTTTTCACTCGGAAAGCACTTTGCTTAAGATTGAAAAGTGCTACAGTATATAAATGAATTTATAGATTTCCACTATTTTTCACTGTTTCACTTGCTGTTAAGGTCAAAAGTACCATTGTGTATTTCAAGCTATTGCAACCCACCAGCCCCCTCTGTGTGACCCTCCTGTGTCTATATGGTGTAAACTGTGAAACCATAGGGGTTGTGTACACTTACTGCAAACTATTCTGAAGTCATTACTGACTGTTTGACGTCCCTATTGAGAGAGACCATTAAATCAGCACGCATGGGTGCACATTCAGTATTTACAAATTAGTACCACACACTGGGAAATATTGTACCTCATATATATTACACCACAAGGCCTTGTCTCCACTCAATTAAAAAAAAAATTGTGCACGTCAGTAACAGCTACACTGCAGAACACTTGCTTCCTCTGGGAACTTTCCAGGGGACATGGTATTAGACTGCAATTTAGATATGAAAGGAGTCAGACAGAATGATGTGTGTTGTGAGGAGCCCTGCAATTGTAGATGAGTCTGGGGCTGCACGGTCACAAATTTGATACAAAGTGCCATTTCTCTATTTCATAAGTCTCCAGGGCTGTGTCCGAAATCACCCACTCATTCACTACCCACTTACTCACTACTTACGGAATTCGATGTAGAAGCTCATTGCCTTGGATTCTTTGGATTCATCATGAGGTCATGACTTGAACTGAGTCTTTTACTATGGAAAAAAACCCCTGACAAATTACAAATGTAACATCACATCCTTTGTCTTCTTGGTCCAAAACCTGACAAAAAAATTTAGGAAATACAAATATTTGTTCAAAAATACATGTTTAAAAGCAAAATAAGAATATTTTGTGCAAAACAAAATTAAATCCCATTGTCCGATTTCAACACGGATGTGATGGACGTTACGGTAGCTCACCGTGTTTTTAAAACCCGTTCGTTTTCAGGTGTTTGTCGACCTCTGTCGGACTTCACGTTGCCGCTGCAACATGCGTTGGATTTCTGTCAGGCACCGGTGCGGGGGCCCGCCTCTCGTGACGTCATTTTCCCCGACGAAGGACCCACAAACGGCGGCGCGTCGTTGTGGCTTCCGCGGATATGCGAAGAATGGATTTGTGCAAATGAAACTTTTATCCGTCCGAAATCAGAGTCATCTCATTTGTCACGCGGGTAAATATATGATTGTACCATTCTACAGACTGTGCGCGATGAAATGCACGTCGTATGTTTGCGCGAGTGTGAACGCTTTGCTAGCTTATATTGCATGAAAATAGAGGATGATGCGTCGGCTAGAAAAAAAAAATGGCGCTTTGTATGAATGGGCTTCTCCGCACAGCCCGCTGGAAACAAGTTAACGTACCGGCTCAATGTGGGCGCATAGTTGTACCCAACGAATGAATTCATGGGGGTGACAATGGGCGACGCCATTCTATCGAGCTTCCAACCAAGGAGTTAATTTTAGCAAACAGAAGTCATTGAGGAAAGTCCATATGCGACTACATGCTAAGCTAACGACCAGTCATGTCCACTAGCTAGCTTTAGCGGTTGCTGCTAACTAGCTAGCATGTCAATATTAAGGTTTCGTGACCCCCTGCTAACTTCCGTTGGCGCTAATTTGGTTTGGGAATGATCAGTTTGTTCGTGCCACGAGTTCACACTCACTTCCTCTCCAGTGTAACTCAGTTGGGTTTGATTATCCCTCCTCAACATGACCCTCATTTGTCAACAGGTTTGCCAACTTGTGACCCTGAACAGGTTCATATTAGTGTCTACTACTTTTTAAAAAAAATATATTATTGACAATAATCAATAATGGTTTGCCCCTGTACTTTCCCCCGCCTGTAGTTTTGAGCAGGGCGAAGCGCTCCCTTTGCTGAAGAACCTTGTGTGGGGGGGAAGCCACATAATAAAAAGGAGCCATGTTCCTCTACAACATCACCCTGCAGCGTGCCACAGGCATCACCCATGCCATCCATGGAAACTTCTCAGGTGAGTTGGCTCCTCCGGGTGCAACACACACACACACACACACACACACACACACACACACAGATTCCTGTAAGATCACATGCTGCTGCTGATGATGTGATGAGTCTATCATGTCTCTTCTCTGACTATCACTGGAGAAAGATTGAACACCTCTGATCTCAGCACGTTTTTTTTAAAAGATTCTCTCCATGTCACGTTTTAAAGTATATCAAAATAATCTGCTATGCCTTGTATATATTGTCAAATATATATTTATATTGTCTTAGATTCCCTCAGGATCAAGAAAGTATCTATCCTTTAATTTCTCGATATTCTTTATCCAGTTTGTTTGAGTTCTCATTAGTTTGTCCATCCAGTTCACGGTCAGTCAACAGTGCTTGTCAACAAGTCTTATGTTCACATTTGATCATTTGCTTATTGACAGATACGTTTTCTTACCTGTTGGGATAATTGACCAGTTATTTTGAGCGTTTATTTGCATTCTTTTTCAAATGTACATCTGTGTTTAGTTTTTAGATGCGCAAAAACTTGTTCATTGAGGTCGTGGCTTTTCTCTGGCTGCACATCAGTGGGAAAAATCACGTCGGGTCCTGATTGCAGTACTTAATCATATCCTGGGAAAATAAAAAGTTTTGCCAGAATTGGAAGTTTGATGTTTGAAATGTTGCGCTGCAGAAAGTTGTTGTTTCCTTCAGTATTTGGTAGAACTTATACCAGTTTTACTACTTAATAACTGAGTGTAAAGGTCGTACTTCCATTATTTAGGACAGCAGCTGATGCAGTTTGGAGAATTTGGCCTTAATTTCATCTCAGGAGTAGTTGTCATCCAAACTAAAATACACCCCAACCCTTATTAAATGAGTTGTTTCTGTTTCACCAGGAACCAAGATGCAGGAGATTGCTGTTTCCAGGGGAAAGATCTTGGAACTATTGCGTCCAGATGCCAACACGGGGAAGGTGCACACTCTGCTCACGGTGGAGGTGTTTGGCATAATCAGGTCTCTGATGGCGTTCAGACTCACTGGAGGAACCAAAGGTGCGTTAACCAAAGTAACATACAATTACATGCATCATGTATCTGTGGCTGCAAACATGGATGACATGGAATCCATGTAAAACATGGATTTTACAATCTATTTAAAAGCAACCTTTATTTTTCCCCCTAGATGATGATTTTTATGTGTCAAGGGTTCTCTCTGCTTCCTTTAGATCCAAATTTCGATTTTGTGACCTCAGAAAAAAATACTAAACTACGAAATATTAAAGAATTTTAGATGTAGAGTATCTTTCTGTCTCGTGTACCATAATTGTGTGTTGTACACTCATTTATTTGTGTTTGTATCTGTAGATTACATCGTAATAGGAAGTGACAGTGGTCGCATTGTCATCCTGGAATATCACCCTTCCAAAAACATGTTCGAGAAGATCCACCAGGAAACGTTTGGGAAGAGCGGCTGCAGGCGCATTGTCCCCGGACAATTCCTGGCTGTCGACCCCAAAGGCAGAGCTGTCATGATTGGTACGAATTAACATCAAAAAGTTTGCATACTTGTACGAAACAAACCGTTAACTCAGAATAGGCATCACAGTTATAGATTTTTTTTGTCTGTCACATTTTAATGTGCTAATATTTTGTAAAGACTCACATTACTGAATAAACTGCAAACTTTATTTTTGCTGAAATGTCAGTATATACTTGTGATGGAAAATTTATGTAATATCATTGACCTTTAAAGGAGACAAAATAACTAAGCAAGTAGTCAAAACTTCTTAACAGACAATTCCATATTTTGGGGATTAAATGGTTTCACTGTGCAGACAGTTTTTTCTGCTTTGTAGAAAAAGTGTCTAACCAAAGGACTGTCAGTAATTGAGGAGAATGATGGTTCAACATTTACTGTTAGTTAAATGAAATAAAGCATTTAGCCTGTCGTCTTTCCCCTCTCTAGGTGCGATCGAGAAACAGAAGCTGGTTTACATCCTGAACAGAGATGCCGCCGCAAGGCTGACCATCTCGTCTCCGCTGGAAGCCCACAAAGCGAACACGCTGGTGTACCACGTGGTCGGAGTCGACGTGGGCTTTGAAAATCCAATGTTTGCCTGCTTAGAAATGGACTACGAGGTGAGCTCACCGCCACTCGAAGGTTACGAGTTTATAAAACACACAGAGGCCTGTAAGATCACACACTGCTGTTGATGATGTGATGAGTCTATCATGTCTCTTCTCTGACTATTACTGGAGAAAGATTGAACACCTCTGATCTCAGCACGAATCAGGACGGAATTAAAATTATAGAAAAACCTTTCTTTATTATCTATTCCTGTTGCCAACCTCTGATCCTGTGGTCTTTCCAGGAAGCTGACAATGACCCAACAGGAGAAGCCGCCGCCAACACGCAGCAGACTCTCACCTTTTACGAGCTGGACCTCGGCTTGAATCACGTGGTCCGCAAGTACAGCGAGGCTTTGGAAGAGCACGGGAATTTCCTCATCACGGGTGAGCACTAAGCTGTTGCAGGTGGTTGTACACACATCGGGGCTTGGGCAGAAGCTACACCGCCTGTCAGCTGCTGCAGTAGTTGGCTGGAAAGGAAAGCGGCGTAGATACAAATGGGCAAGTTTGACAGTGGAAACAACATTAGTCAGATATCTATTTGTTTTTACATGCAGTTATGACTGTGATATTACAAAGCATTGTGACTGAAGTGTTGCAGATATGATGAGTTTTCATGTCTCTTCTCTGACCAACTCTGGAGAAAGATTGATCATCTCTGATCTCACAATTTTCACAGGCTACATCCCCACTAATACATTTAATTTTAAAATGCATCACGTTTTGTAACATTTACACCTGGCGACCACATTGCTCCAGTTTCCCAGCCCCTTAAACAGAGACTTTTTGGAAATGCTGCTGGTCCAGTTTAAGTTTGAAAACTCCGGGGTTCAGTTTTAGTCTTGATCGACATAAACAGTTGTTTGGAAATAATGAGTCCTTAGCCAATTCCTCGACTACCGGTGATGAATGCATCATGGATAACAAATATTCAAAGCGCTGCTGATCTTGTTGTCTTTGGTAGCAGCTGTTGTGCACAATGTTGCAACTGCCCACAAGCACAGGAGCTGTTATTAGTGATCTGCAACAATTCCGGGTGGACGGAGATTATTACTGATACAGAACTAAAATGCTTGTATAGACTGAGATAATTTTCCTTTTTTTAAACGGAAATATTTTTGTTTGGATGTAGCTCAAAACACATGAAAGGGCAAAAAATTGAGATGGAAAAGAGGGGAAACCTCTTCAAAGTAAAACATCCTGCTTTTGGATTCCACCTGTCTTCACTTGTACCATTATGATTGTTTAAAAGAAACGCGCTAAGTGCCCGTCTCGTCTGTTCAGTTCCCGGAGGTTCAGACGGGCCCAGCGGTGTTCTCATCTGCTCCGAAAACTACATCACTTACAAGAATTTCGGAGACCAGCCTGACATCCGCTGTCCCATCCCACGACGCAGGGTGAGTCGCCAGTACAGACACGTGTCACAGTATGTTTTCATAAGGGTTTAAGCTAGTAATGGGTGGTCTTGTTGCAATGATTTCAGTAGACGGGTGGTTTTTTCTCTTATGTGGAAGTTGTGTCATGATTTTGACTCATTTTTCCTCTCGCCTGCAGAACGACCTGGACGACCCGGAGCGCGGCATGATATTCGTCTGCTCCGCCACCCACAAGACCAAGACCATGTTCTTTTTCCTGGCCCAGACTGAGCAGGGAGACATCTTCAAGGTTACCCTGGAAACGGATGAAGAAATGGTGAGCTTAGATGGAAAATGGACTCACTTAATCTTTTAAAATACTGTATCTGACCCCCAATATCCCAAAAGAACATGATGTAAATGTTCCGCTGGATGAAATTATATTGAATTGAAGTCTGTAATGTTTCATAGGTGACAGAAATCCGACTGAAGTACTTTGACACGATCCCTGTGGCCGTAGCCATGTGTGTCCTGAAAACCGGCTTCCTGTTTGTGGCCTCAGAGTTTGGAAACCAGTAAGTTTCAGGCTGGTACTTTGACTTTTGTCTCGCATCTGAATGAAGGAACTCCTTTTACCCTTCAGTGTTATGTTTCCTTTTGTCTCTGACCTCTTCCGCTCATGTCGTTCTTCCTCTTGTTTCCTCTAAGTTACCTTTACCAGATCGCTCACTTGGGTGACGACGACGAGGAGCCCGAGTTCTCGTCTGCGATGCCGCTGGAGGAGGGAGACACCTTCTTCTTCCAGCCTCGCCCCCTCAAAAACCTGGTGCTGGTGGACGAGCAGGAGAACCTTTCGCCCATCATGTCCTGTCAGGTGAGTGTGTCCGCGAAAGTTCGGTTCATCGGTTTGATTTGAACAGTACAATTCTTTTACTCGCTCACCGTCTGCTCTTCCTGGTGTTGACAGATCGCTGATTTGGCCAATGAAGACACACCTCAGCTGTACGTGGCCTGTGGACGAGGACCCAGGTCTACTCTGAGGGTCCTTCGTCACGGACTGGAGGTAAACACACACTTTATATACATACATACATGAAGGAGCAAGGACAGGGGCGCACACACACCGACACCTGTACTCTTGTGGCTGTGAAAGTGATGAGTTTCCATGTCTCTTCTCTGAATAAAAGCTGAAGAGTCTATAAATCTCTCTGATTTCAGCACAAATACAGAATTAAGTGATTTTACATCATATTTCATCACCAGTGTCATTTGTCGCTTTAAAACGCATCTTAAAACGATCAGTCGTATGTTGTCTGTAGTTGTTTCCGGTCATGTACATGTAAACATAAAGCCTGTCAGTAGAGCTCTCAGAGAAGATTTGTTTTCCCCAGTTACGTGAGCTCATTGCAACATCAACGGCAGTCAGTTTATCTTTATGTTATAAACAAACAAAAAAAAGTGACCCGTGGAGTGTTTTTTTAGTGTTGTCAAAATAAAGTGTTTATTTAGATTCATTAATTATAGAAAAGTAATGAATCAAAAGAAGTCTATGAACTAGCTTGACCCCATAAGGGATGGGGGCAGCTGCATGTGTGGCGCATATTGTCTACCTGTGTCTGGTCCTTAATAACTCTCTTGCTTTGCCATTTGGTGACAATGAAACAACTACTGATTCAATTTCAAAAACGAAAAGATAAGTCGACCCTCCTGTGCCACAACAATCCCAAATTTTCGAATCAGACAATTCAGACGAGGAATCCACAGGTGATCTTTGAAAAGACCAGAGACAGACTCTTTCCTCTGGGAAATTGGCTCATGCATATTTCGTGGCTGAGATATTCCAGAGAGAAAAGGAAACGCCATGTGTTGCAATGGTCTCTGTGTGGGCCAATGTTTGTGGGGAAGTTCACCAACTCGACGTGAAACACGAAACAACAGCTCGGGGCGTAAACTGTGCAGGGGCAGATGAAGTGATGTCATTGCACAACTACAAACCTTGTGTTTTGTATTTAGTAAATTTATTATTTGTACTATTTCCCTTGCTTGTAATAACATCCTTGGAACACATGGTTACAGCATCATCAAAAAAAATATGTGATCGCTGATGAATAAATAAATGCTCTTTTCCTCCTCTTTGATCCGCTCCTCGTCTTCTTCCTCCTCGTCCAGGTGTCGGAGATGGCTGTGTCTGAGCTGCCCGGTAATCCCAACGCCGTGTGGACAGTGCGCCGACACGTGGAAGGTAATAAAATTCTTACAACTTCCCTCCCACCGACCTCTTATAAACCAAATTCACAACAGATTTTTTAACTGAATTTGCTTGGGGACGATTGTTGAGCCTTATTGGCCTTCTATGATTTTCAGGGTTCCCACGTAGTATGGTACTTAATTTGAGTAATTTCCAGGGCTGGATAAGTATGGAAAAAAGAATAGAGATTATGGAAAAATATTTTGGTTTCCTGGACTTAAGAAAGTTTTTTTAGAATACTAACGATTCCGTCTCAACCTCTCTAGTCGAGTGAATCATTATCCCACGGTCATTGATAAACGTCGCCAACACTACTGTATATACAGAGCCGCTAAACAAATGACAGCATTTCAGTTTCAAGTTTCAACACATCCCTAAATCTTGAACGAAGTTAATAACAGAGCAGCGGCCTCCGTAAATTAGTCTGTGTATCTACCTGTCAATCAACATTAGTCTGTGTTGATGTTTCTCCATTTTCTTGATGGGTTCCAGTGTTTCCCCTACCATTGAATTGGGAGGGCGCTCCTACCCCCCCAACGGGAGCCCGCACCCCCCCTGAAATGTCAAATGGATTTTAATTATTAAAAAATAAATAAAAAAAAAAATATATATATATATATATATATATATACATATACATATAATGTCAAGCAGAAGCCATTTCGGGTACTTTCCTCATAAACCTTATTACTCATTCCTGTATAAAAGATTGTGGATTAAATTTAGCGTGATTTGTGAACCCGAACCCTAACACCCCCCCCCCCCCCCCCCCCCCCCCCCCCCCAAAAAAAAACAGTAAACCTAGGGGAGACAATGGGTTCATTCTATTGTTTACATTTAGATTTGCAGAAAGTTCCTTGTTATACTTTGAAAATGTGCGTTGCAGGTAATTGCACGCATCTAAAGAGCTAAAGCAGAAAGAAGCTACATCTATTATGACTGTGAGATTACAAAGCATTGTGACACACGTGTTGCAGATATGATGAGTTTGTCATGTCTCTTCTCTGACTAACACTGGAGAAAGATTGATCATCTCTGATCTCAGCATATGTTTTCACAGGCTTCATCCCCACTAATGCGCTTTAAAAAATGCACCAGTTTTGGTAAATTAAATGCCTGGCGTCCGAACTGCTCCGGTTTCCAGCCCCTCAAACAGAGTTTTTGGAAATGCTGCAGGTCCAGTTTGAGTTTGAAAGCTCCGGGGTTCGTGTTTTAGTCTGGACGGGCAAAAAGGGAGACGCCTGGAAACGATGAAGCAGTCAACAGCATTCACTTCCCGACTAGATCTTATCGGTCAAGACGGGACCACCAGCGAGGGAGGCAAAGCTTTGTACGGACTTAGTTTCAGTCACAGTTCCACCTTGCATGTGTTATTATTATGGAAAACTTATGCTAACTCTTTCCAAAGTGACCTTAGATGCTTTGGCCCAGCGGCAGCTGCAAACAACTAAAAAGTGCTTCCATTCAAAGTTAAACTTGGCCCTCTTGTCAGAACTGTCATCCTGTTTAGGCCCCGGTATGGGGGGGGGGGGGGGGGGGGGGGGGGGGGTTGTTTAAGTGTCTCAAAAGAGTCAAACGGTGCATTTTCTTAATGTCGTAAGACATGAGGCCCGTTTCTGGTGTCTGCGTGTGACAGTTTGCTTTTTGCCCTCAGGGTAGTACAAGGCCACCTATTGTTTTTTCCAGAAAGGCTATATGTACCTTTGGGTGACCTTTTCTTTGAACTGTGGACTTCTACACAAAACCAAACCTTGTATTTAAACAGCGCTGCTTAATTTCCCTGGAGGTGGAAAAGCATCCTCACTGTTATTTTTTAAATCGCAAATTAATCCACGTACACTTCAAAGAAAAGGAAGTGAGCGTAGTGCCGACCATGGATTTATGGGATTTCTGTAGCTCCGAATGAGGCGCAGGTGAACACGGACTTAAACTGAAACATACGCAAAGTCTGAGGCAGATGTGAAAGGCCCCATCTGCTCAACAGCCTGAGGAACATATCGGACATTTTTTTCCAGCTGTGTCACCCAAAGTAAACATATTATTTTTACTTTATGATTGTGAATTCTGCTTTTAATGGCCCCGCGTTAATCCCCTCAGCAAATCCCATCAGCTCTCTGTTTCTAATCACTGTTACTTTGTCTTTGTTTTTCTCTAGACGAGTTTGACGCCTACATCATCGTGTCCTTCGTCAACGCCACTTTGGTTCTGTCCATTGGCGAGACTGTGGAGGAAGTGACGGATTCTGGGTTTCTGGGAACGACTCCCACTCTCTCCTGCTCACTGCTGGGCGAAGACGCCTTGGTGCAGGTGAGGGACAATGCACCGTTTTTAACATCTTTTTACTCCTACCTGTGATGCTCCGCCTGAAGATAACATGAATTGAGAGTGCTACAAGATTGTATGGAGTACATTTTTATTTGCTTACCTTGACAAGAATGAAGCCTGTCCACCTCTGTTCATTGAGGGTTGCTGCTGTAGCGGCAGGAGAGCTGAGGTGCTCGTGCTCTGGCTTCCTACACTAGCTGCTAGCTCTTTCACCACTGTCGCCAAATTGTCCGCCAATTTCTCCCTCTCTCGCTTCTCCACACAGGTGTACCCAGACGGCATCCGCCACATCCGAGCAGACAAGCGTGTGAACGAGTGGAAGACTCCCGGCAAGAAGACGATCGTCCGCTGCGCTGTGAACCAGCGGCAGGTCGTCATCGCCCTCACCGGAGGGGAGCTGGTCTACTTTGAGATGGACCCGGTAAGAAGTTTTGTTGTTTAAACTTAGTCTTCTATGTAGAATTTGTTGAAAGCCCTCTTCTTGAAAATGTATCAGTAATTAGAGTAGGACCGACGCTTGCACTCGTCGCTGTTGCTCGGTGAAGATGGTCTTGAAAGAACGAGAGAAAACGTTTTTTACTTGCGAACTTTATGTGTTTGAGCGTTTCACATGGTCAGAATACTGTGTTTAGAAGGGAATAAAACTCAAAGGGTGGATAACTAATTTGTGTAACATGAGACCACTATGCAGTCTGTTTTATTGTGTTGCTCAGACAAACATGTTCATAATTACATTGTTTATATCTCAAGTTTTGAATGTTAATCATTATTTTTTACAAAACACATCTTATATTTTGACTGTGATCGACAAAATGTTGTTGAAACATTGCAAAACTCAACAAAATCAACAAAACATCCTTAGCGTCATTAGAAAGAGAATGTGACAACCAGATGACTTGAATGTAACTGCAACTGTTACATTAACTGTAACTGTCTCGGGCACAATCATAAACACAGCAGAAGAAGTGACGTCACTTATGTTGTGTAGTAATCGCGTTGCCCTCTGTTTCCTCCCTCTTCTCTCCAGTCTGGCCAGCTGAACGAATACACGGAGCGTAAAGAGATGTCTGCCGATGTGGTCTGCATGAGCCTGGCCAACGTGCCGCCTGGCGAACAGCGCTCCCGATTCCTGGCCGTCGGACTGGTCGACAACACCGTCCGAATCATCTCCCTGGACCCGCTGGTATGAACCAAAACACGGACAAGTTTGTTAAATGAAATAGATCCTTAGCGCAGAGTCGCCTCAGACTTTTTGGAGGACAACTGGGGACATTTATTTTTGGGCTCACAAAGGAGCTCTGCTTGAGGCTGAGGCTTGGCCAAAACAATAAACACTGGACTAATCTATATTAACATATTAACTAACATACATGACCGATGTATGGCTTTGGATGTCCCCTGTAAACCCTCTGTGTTGAAACGGTGTTAACCGTGTGAATATTTTCCTCGCGATGTTCAGGACTGCCTGCAGCCGCTGAGTATGCAGGCCCTGCCCGCCCAGCCGGAGAGTCTCTGTATCGTAGAGATGGGCGGAGTCGAGAAGCAGGACGAGCTCGGGGAAAAGGGAACCATCGGATTCCTCTACCTCAACATAGGACTTCAGGTATTTCTCGTATACTTACTTGACTCAAGAATTGTTGCTTCTAGAACCGCACAACCCCATAAGACAGTCACATCTGATCTAAGACTGGACCCAAACTTGATCTAAGAATGACACGTGTTTTAATGGAAATGGTCACAAATAGCCTCATATCATGACATGAATGTGAGATCATGTGTGTTTGTGTTGATGTTCTCTCTCAGAACGGTGTGCTCCTGAGGACTGTCCTGGACCCAGTGACCGGTGACCTGTCGGACACACGAACCCGCTACCTGGGGTCACGACCTGTCAAACTTTTCAGAGTCAGGATGCAGGGACAAGAAGCTGTATGTGACTCTACATTTACATATAGTAAACATGCATAAAAATGACATCAACTTCATTACAAAACAGTTTGTGCTTTGCTTTCATATTTCATGCTGTCTGTAGGGATTTTTAACAGCTTTAATGATCTATTGTAGTGAAAAACAATTGTTTGTCGCAGCCTTAAAGTATCATCTCTTCCCTCTCGTCGATAGGTGCTGGCAATGTCCAGTCGCTCTTGGCTCAGCTACTCGTACCAGTCTCGCTTCCACCTGACCCCTCTGTCGTACGAGACTCTGGAGTACGCCTCTGGCTTTGCCTCCGAGCAATGCCCAGAAGGTATCGTGGCCATCTCCACCAACACACTGAGGTATGGATGCACACTTGTTACATGTTATTATCCTCATAGATTTGTTCTGCCCCTCAGTTAGAAATGATTTGCCACTGTCTCTCCCATCTCTCTCTTTCTCGCAGAATTTTGGCCTTGGAGAAGTTGGGCGCCGTCTTCAATCAGGTGGCCTTCCCTCTGCAGTGCACTCCGAGGAAATTTGTGATCCACCCCGAGACCAACAACCTAATTTTGATCGAGACTGACCACAACGCCTACACCGAGTCGACCAAAGCTCAGCGAAAGCAACAGATGGCCGAGGTATGAAGTGAAAACCAAAAATAACACTATTTTGAAGCAAATGTCATAGGCTCCTTTCAGCCAACCTCTCTCGTTCTGTGTTGCTGGTGCCCCCCTGCAGGAGATGGTAGAGGCCGCCGGCGAGGACGAAAGGGAACTGGCTGCTGAGATGGCCGCCGCCTTCCTCAACGAGAATCTCCCGGAAGCCATCTTTGGCGCGCCTAAAGCTGGCGCCGGGCAGTGGGCCTCGATCGTGCGACTGATCAACCCCATACAGGGCACGACGTTGGACCAGGTGCAGCTGGAACAGAACGAGGCGGCGTTCAGGTGAGGCGGCACCTAGCTCACGGCATCGTGCAACTGATGCTCTGAGGAAATGATTATTTGTTTAATTCTTTGGCCCCCCCCCCCCCATAAATAAATATGTATGAGCCCTTTTCTCACTCCTTTTTCCCCCCTTTCCTCTCTTTCAGCGTCGCAGTGTGTCGTTTCACCAACACTGGAGACGACTGGTATGTTCTGGTTGGTGTTGCCAGAGACATGATTCTCAACCCCAGATCAGCAGCTGGCGGCTTCATCTACACCTACAGGCTGATAGGTGGAGGGGAGAAGCTGGAGTTTGTGCACAAGGTGGGTTTGTTGACTCCCACTAAGTGAAATCCTTCCTTCCTTCCTTCCTTCCTTCCTTTCTTCTTTCCTCATTTAGATTGCTTGACAGGAAAGAGCATTTTTTTCTCCTGCTTTTTAAAAAACAAATTGTGAAAAATGTTGATCGTGTTTCCCCAAACCTCAACACAATGTTTTGTTTTGTCCACACACACAAAATACATTTAGTTTACTGTCACAGAGGAGCAAATAAACCAGAAAATATTGACATTGAAGAAGCTGAAATCAGAGAGTTTTGACTTTTTTTCTCCATAAAAAACTACTTGTACTGATTAATCGATTATCAAAATAGGAGGAGGTCAATTTGGTAATCGATTACTAATCGATTAACTGTTGATGCTCTAAAGCTCAGCCCCACACTGAGCCCATATTGTTGTTCTTTCTTTGCCTGCAGGTGGCGACCTCTGACTTGTTTACATGTTGTGCAGGTTCTAAACTGCTGCCCTCACTCATTGTAGCCAGAACGGGCAGATATGCCCCGCTGGGCGATTCTGGCTGAGGCTGGTTAAAGTTACCGCTGAGTGATTAAAGCCTGACAAAGGGGGGAGGAGTGAATATAAAATGTGGCCAATACGACTGACTGGCGAATCACGCTGATGTCGGACTCCTGCACATGCATTTTTAACTTTGAAGGAGATTGGACCATATCACATGTCCATTACGGGACGCAGCAAGTGTGTGTGTTTGTTTTGATTGTCCGGCAAAACTTGAAATTGGCATTGGCAGGCTTGACACAGGCTCTCAGATAAGGACTACACTCTTGGGAGAGATTGGTGTTCCAAGAGCAGTACGGGCAGTACCGGTCTACCCCACCCCCCCGGGTGAAGTCTTGATGACACCAAGCACAGTTGCTACTGCCCCTGGCGCCTCTGCACTCTCCCGAGGCCTCTCCCCTTAGAAACTCAAGCAGGGTGGAGGCCGTCGGGGGTGGGCCAGCCCCCACATGCATTTGTTACCTGATGTGGAATTTACGGGGGAGGTCATGACGTTTGTGGGGTCAGCCACTCCTCTTCGTATTAGAGGACTTTCCCAACCACTTAACCAGATCGAATGGTTGAGACGAGTCTTACTAGTTTAATACGCAAACACTTTTTCTTTTTTTGGACTCACTGATGACGAAGCTGTATTGCGGGAAGTTGCACCATCAGAATAGTGAGGGGTAGAAAAAAGGCTTGAAGAGTGGCTGGTCAGGAAGAGGGAAACTTGACCCAAAACATTATAAGAAAATAACTTGACAGTGGCTTCAAACGATGGAAGAGCAGCACATGCTCCAGACGTTAACCTTACGTTTCTGCTTTGTGTGTGTGATAGATTCACAGCAGTCCCGCCCCAGACAGAGAACATAGTATTAAAATATGTCCAATTACACTTATCAAATATAGGAAATTAGAAAATAAAGATCTAATGCAACTCTTCCTGAAATAAAGGCCTGTGTAACTCTCTGTAATCAAGTTAAAAAATAAAGGGCCCCAGTCGCTATTTGAGGAAATGCTTCAATAAAGCAGCCAGCTGGACTTTCAGTGAGTAGTCAGCTGTTTGGCTGACAGGCACTATTATTAATACTATACATCCATGATTTATAATCAATATAATAGTGCTCTACCTCGTTGATATTTATTACTGCAGTGATCTGGTCCACAGTGTAGCAACTCCATTCCGCTTGGTTTTATCTCTAAGCTGACTTGTCGACTGCTGATAAAAACTAAATAAGAAGCAGAACCACAGTCAGAAGGACAACTGACTGACACATGTTTTTATTTCTCACTTTGTCTGCTTCAAATCTGAAACCGTGGCACCGTTTTTGGTTTCCATTGATGCTGCCATGTGTCCTCTTGTCCTCATAAAAAAAATAAAAAACACCCTTTCTTGTTAACAGACACACATGCCATTCACTTCTTCCCCCCTCTTCTGATCTTGTCTGTCCCTTTTATAAAACAAAACCTCATTTCAATATGCAATACAAGTTGGACTTGTCTGAAGTCATTGGGACACGTTACTGATGCAGGCTTCTTTTTCAATTTTCCAGAACCCGTTGTAAATATTGGTGCAGCTGGTTCGCTTAAAAATTTCAAACGGTTTAAGCTCCCACTCTGGACAAGATGGGCAAAATTGGAAATTGAACCAACTCTTAACGTGTTCGAAACAGACCCGCTGCAAAAACTGAGTTTGACACTGATTATGGTAGTGTTACATACTAAATATCCTTTGTCACTCTTTCCCACCTTCTTGGATCCCTGTTGTAATCCAAAATGAGCCTTTCTTCCTTTCTCTAAAGCTGCATCTACAAGTAAATTTTCCTTAAACCTGCTTAATACAATCTTTTATTTTGTGGTTTTATTAAATCTGTGTTCTGATCGGCAGACCCCCGTCGAGGACGTGCCCTTGGCCATCGCCCCGTTTCAGGGACGAATCCTGGTGGGAGTCGGGAAACTGCTGAGAATCTACGACCTTGGCAAGAAGAAGCTGCTGCGCAAGTGCGAAAACAAGGTGAGTCACACTAATAAGAAACACTAATGGTCATTTATCTCTGTTTGATCTGGTGCCTTCAGTTTTTTTTTAGGGTTTTTTCAGCTTTGATTGAAGGATAGCATTGAAGAACGATGTATTTACGACTTATATGGACTGGAGGGGGAGTGCATGAAGAGGATTTTTAAAATGAAAAAATCAGGAGGGGGAAACATTCTGCTTCAAGTCATGAACGGTGTAGATAAAATTAGTCTCTCTAATGCAATGTTCAACTACGCCGTGACCAAAGTGCCACATTTTGTGAAATGTGTGTAGGAAATTACTACACGGCTTGAGGGTAAGACAATTGCTCCTGTTATATTTGATTCAAATTGACACCGTAGCTTCTATGATGCATATAATTTTAATGTTGAACAGGGCACCTTTTATGTTATTTCATTTGAAATAAATATACCTTTAAAAAGTGACATTAAAGTCACTTTGAATTCGTCCTTGCGTTAATAAAGCTAAATACCCTCACCATGACTCCTCCTCCCTCGCTCTCTGACTCTAACCCTCTCCATCACTTAGTTCCTCTTTTGGCCCTTGGGGATGTTGCGATGTTATCAGACATGAAAAAGTCCCTTCGGAGGGAATACAGCAGCACGTAAAATATACGTAGAAGCATAGAGAATTTTCTCTATTTCAACTACATTCATGTCCATGTAGAAATTAATCTTCACTCGGTCGAGGCTCATTAAAGACACTAAATGGCTTCATGAAGCAGGTCTATAGAATCTTTCAAAGTTTTTTTTTTAAAGCATCTCCCCACAGGCTGATTGATTTGGTCAGGGCAATATTTTGTATTCTCCTGACGTAATGGCCTTTTTGTCGGAATGCATTGTAAGTTGACACCGCGGCAGCCTCAGAAACGGACTCAAATGTTCACCGTTATCCGCATATCCCAGTTTTAAAAAGAAAGCCCTGTAATAGAAGAAATGAGTAACACAATGATAATAATAGACCTTAGAGCCTAGTTTCTTTTATTTCTTTCATGGCTTCAATAGAAAGCTACAAACAATAATTAGATGGGGCCGTTGTAGGAATACATTTGTATGCGTGCTAGCGTCCAGACAAATTGGGTTAAGGCAAGAAATTTAATAAACATTTGCATGGTTCTATGGTCGGCTGACTGCTTTTAAATTACATAACATTGGATCGTTGTACTCTGCTTCATCATGGAGCATAATACTGCCACAGTGCTTCTGGGTCAGAGTCAAGTAAAAACTAAGTTAAAAGTCAAATAATTTGTCAAATGCAAATGTTGCTGTATTTGCCAAATTATTCTGAAAGACTTAACCTGGGGAAAGCAACACAAGCACAGGTTTGGTGGACCAGTAACCCCTTTTTAAAAAAGATTTTAAATAAACTAAGTATATAATTGAACCAGCTAAACCAATCAGAGCAGACTGGGCTTTTTGGGAGGCAAGAGCTAAAAGGTGTGTGTGGGGGGGGGGCTGACGACGATTTTATAGCTGGATTTATAGGGTGTTAAAAAAAGTCCATTTAAAATTAAACGAGGTTTACAGAAAAAGTTACGAGGTGGGAAATGCACTCGCTGGAAGTTTATAAAAGCCGTGCGGAAGCACTGCTGTTTCTTCCCAAACACTGCTTTCACACCAAACGCCACCTTAATATTTTCGATATCGCACAAAGTCAATGCAAAGACGCGAGGAGACGCACATTTCGCGTTTATATAATGGATGTATTGATGGAGTTAGAGTTTTCTGAAGTCTTTACACAAGTACATGGAAAATCAATCACGTGTGAGGAAAACAAACATACAATGACCTTTTAATGGTCTTCACTCTTATTCCTCCACATCTGATGGCGTGTAGAACAGAGCTCACCTTGTGTGTGTGGTGTCTTTTTTAAAAGAACCTCACCATTTGTGCTCGTTCTCCTCCTCTGTAGCACGTGCCCAACCTGGTGACGAGCATCCAGACCATCGGCCAGCGCGTGATCGTGACCGACGTCCAGGAGAGTCTGTTCTGGGTCCGCTATCGTCGCCACGAGAACCAGCTCATCATCTTCGCCGACGACACGTATCCCCGCTGGGTGACGACGGCCTGCTTGCTCGACTACGACACCATGGCCTCCGCCGACAAGTTTGGGAACATCAGCATTGTAAGTGCAGGGACGGATACAATACCCACCCAACTTGGGTATATTGTAGCCTTTTCACCTGAGGGGTTGTAGAAGTGACTCTGTTCTGTGGCACTGACAAGTGAAACCTTTCATTTATCCAGGTGCGTCTTCCCCCCAACACCAGCGATGACGTGGACGAAGACCCCACCGGGAACAAAGCTTTATGGGACAGAGGCCTCCTCAATGGAGCATCACAGAAGGTAACAGCTCACCAAACACATTCTTTTTGTGCAATGCTTCTTCATGACGCCGCCTGCGGCTTTGCAGCAAGTTATTCCATTGATACGCAAACAAAAATCATGCTGTATTGCTACTTACTAATGAAATGCAAGTTTGGATCTGGCAATGTGAGCCCTTCAGCACAAGTTTCTGACGAAGAATACTTTTTAATTTGACACAGCCTGTTGTAATGGTCGAGTAAAATTAGGACTGCAACTATCAATTATTTTCTCGATCAATCAATTAGTTGTTTGGTCCATAAAACGTCATAAAATGGTGAAAAAATGAAAAAAGAACCTATTAATCGATTATCAAAATAGTTAGCGATTAAGTTAGTGGTCGATTACTAATCGGTTAACTGTTGCAGCCCTAAATAAAATCAAATCACAGCAGCAAATCCATAAATCGACCCAGTTCTTACCCTGCTGGACATTAAAGGGTCTGGAAAAAGATTAAAACATATTTTCTAATTGTTGTTTTGGATTATTGTGTGTATATTCATGAGCAAAAATTAAATCTACGACACAAAGTGTAGGCGTCTGAATGTTATGTGAAGCAAATGTGTATATTTAGAGGGCACAAGTGAGTTGGTGTGGTTTAAAAAATGAAAAAAAAGTTGTTTCAGGAAGAAGCAGTTTGCTGTTTGAGCGTGTGAAATGATTCAGGCCGACTTCTTCTGCAGTTGAAACCTTGGTCCCGATGCACTGATCTACCTCCTCCGCCGCTCAGACCTCAGAACCGCAGACACAACACACACACACACACACACACACACACACACACACACACACACACACACACACACACACACACACACACACACACACACACACACACACACACACACACAAACTGCACAACACCGTCGGCCACAAGTTTAACCTACTCACAAAGCGCGGCTCAACTCGCATTACACAGCATCACATAATCCCACATCTCAAGCCTGGTCAAGAAACTTGTTTAGGTAGCAGATAGTCTGGGAAAGTCCCTATAATTCAAGCACCGTCAGTCGGTTCCAGTTTGTCTGCCGTGTCTGCCTCGGTGACAATTTTATTTCAATGTGGAAATGTACCGTGTCTGTTTTTAGATGTGGGTGTGGATGCCTGGATTTTCAGAAGTGTGTATGCATGTACACATGTATGTACGTGGTTGTGCATTCGCATCCGGCTGGTTGAACCAAATAAACTGTCCATGGCTTGGCTTAATGCCGTCTTACATTAGATTATATGCATTCCACACTTATTTGGTTCATTTATCTTGAAAAGATCAAGAACGCATAGCTGCCTGCGGAGCAAAAAATGAAAGGGCCGACTGTCCTGACCTCAAAACTCATATAGTGTTTGTTAGGATGATGATTCCTGTCACGATGTGTCCAACGGTCTCGTCTCGATTTTTTTTTAGTCGGTGTAGGAATTTCACTGGGTCGTCAAAATTCACACACTTGGATTGTCAAAATAGTATAGTTTATTTAAACCACACAGGGATACAGATATTTGTGTGCGTGTATGTATGTATATATATATAAATATATGTGTATATAAATATATATATATTGAGGCTGCAACTACCGATTATTTTCATGATCGATTGATCTGTTGATTATTTTCTTGATTAATCCATTAGTTGTTTGGTCCAAAAAATGCCATAAAATTGTGAGAAATGTCGATTGTGTTTCTTAAAGCCCCCGAGATGATGTTTTGTTTTGTCCACAAACCAAAGCTATTTAGTTTACTGTCACAAAGAGCAAAGAAACCAGAAAATGTAAAAGTAGAAAAACATTTAAGAAGCTGAAATCAGAGTATTTTTACCTTTCTTCTTCTTCTTCTTCCTCCATAAAAACTACTTGAACCGATTAATCGAATAACAAAATAGTTGGCGATTAATTTAGCAGTGGATAACTAATCGATGAATAGATTAACTGTTAATATATATATTTTTATTTTTTGGGGTTTTTTCAACAAAGCTTTTCAGTGGCACAAAAGTCTCAACTTACTCTGCCTTGTTAGACGGCACTTAAACTGTACTTAGTGTTGAATTTCCTCCCCGTCTCCCCTTCAGACGTAACCTTTGTCCATTCAGGCCAAATTACTGTTTTGGTTCCCCTTGGTCAAACGCCTGCCATGCATGGCCAGCAACAGGGCGGCCTGGCCCGTCCCTGAGGCCACGTCAATTGACCTCACATCCCCCAAACACTTCAGATCCACTCAACCTTTGTCTCTCAGGTCGAGCTACGTCACCTTTTGTTGGTCAGATGGGACATTTCCACTGCGTTGGAATCTCCCGCAGCGCCGTGTGGGCCAACATATGCCTCATGTTTCCTCTCCACACGATGACAAACAAGCGGCTGCAGTTTGTGACCAGATGAGAGAATGTTGTTAGTATCACTAAAACGCTGCAGATTTATGTTTTTTTACTGTGGCCAATAAACGGGGAAATGGCTTTTATCCTGGTTTTGATTTTTATATAATGGATAAATTGATCCCCAGTGGAATCCAGAAGACCTCTGATCAAACACAGGCAACATACAAAAGAATCAAAGATGGAAAGAAGGGTTTTTTGCTGCACACCAGACACATTTCAAACATATTGATATAATATTATTTGTTATAAAAGAATTATTAATTCATAAAAAAAAATATTAATGGAAGAGCAAGCCATGTGGTTTTCCCATGACTCGCTGTGCTCATTCACAGATGTGATTCTAGTTCTTAATGTCACAAGCTGCACGTAAATCAGAATTAATGTCAATTGGAATTTTTTTCGTGACAGCAACTTCGTTAAGGCTCTGTATGACAACGTCGGACGCTCGGTGACGTCGCCCGTTGGTTTGAGAACTGCTGTTTTGAGGCCTCAAGTTTAGCAATTTTGACGGGCGCCAAGAGTAGAGTCACTTTCTCAGTTTGTTGACCCCGTGACATTTCTTCAGTCAACATTTGTGTTTCGGAGGGAAATTACTTGAATTGACCACCCTGCAGTAAGGCCACTGATCGATCAAACAATTGAAAAAAAAGTAACACATGATGCATTCAACGGGCCTCGGCTGCAAATTGTTTTTTATCACCAACTGGCGAACATGACACCTGCTGAACGTGAGCACGTCGACCTGCTGACAGGTACAAGTACGTCCTCTCTGGGCCGCTTTAAGAGGCAAAGCCTGCGGGTTTGACCCCGACGCCTCGGAGGTTAACAGAGCGTGGTGAGGATCTCCCCCACATCTTTGAGGCTTTGTACATTATGCAAAAAAGGGGGGAATGGCAGCCTCTGCTCTCAAATAGACCTGTTGTTTCCCATGAGAGGAGGCTGTGTTCCTTTGTACCTTGGACACTCACTGAACTTTTCCCTTTGCTTGTGCTTTTTTTGTCTCATGGCGTCACCGTAACTATATACAGTTACTTTACTCAGACCGAGGGTTGGAATTCGCCCAATGTCTTCAAGGTACATCCTGATTTTTGCGCCTGATTACGGGCAAAGCAGGATTTTTTGATGGTTTATTACATTAGATCCGACCATCCGGACCAATTTCCTCTAAGTGGAGGATGACTGCGACTCTGGAACAGAGCCCAACCGTTCATGTACTTTATACGTACATGCAGCTGTCGAGGGGGGAGGGTCTTGGGACCTGAAATGTCTTTTAAATGTTTGTTTGGTCAATAAAATGTCATGAAACGGTGAAAGTCGTGTTTCCCAAACCCCAAGATGGTTTGTTTTATCAACACACCGAAGATATTTGTTTTACTGTCACAGAGGAGCAAAGAAACCACAAAAAATTAACATTTTAGAAGCTGAAATCAGAGAACTTTGCCTTTTTTTCTTTCATAAAAACCGATTAACCAATGAACAAAATAGTTGGTGAGAAATACAGTAGTCGATTACTAATCGATTAACTGTAATTTTCCATTTAAATGACTTAAGTTACCGGCTATATATGTTTTGGTTTTTTTTGTATATCTGAGCTTTTTATGTAAAGTTACTTTACATTGTTTGTGTCACATGTAAACAGGCCAGAATAATCACATCAAGTTGATCGTGACGAATGAGAGGAATCTGAGCTAAATTAAAAAATGACATAGTAAAGTATCAATGTGATATTTGCTTTTTTAATATAAATATATAAAAAAGTTTAATTATCTTTAGAAAGGCGTCTGAATGAACTGCAATCACGCCCATGAAATATCATTTCATGTTTTCTACAGATGGTGAAACATGAGAAGGTGAAAAAAAAAAAAACTAATTTCCCCCCCCCCCCTCTCCAGGCGGACGTGGTAATGAACTACCACATCGGCGAGACGGTGTTGTCTCTGCAGAAAACCACTCTGATCCCCGGAGGTTCCGAGTCGCTGGTCTACACCACGCTGTCCGGAGGCATCGGCATCTTGGTCCCATTCACCTCACACGAGGTAAAACACATGGACGCTGGAAGATGCTACTTCGTCATCTTGGCCCTCTAAAGACTCACGTCTTTATACCTACATATAACTAATTATTAATAGTTATTATTATTGCCCTTATTTCCTGGTTATTCAGTGACTTTTCTTAATATCTGCTCTCTTCCCTTTCCCTCTACCAGGATCATGACTTCTTCCAGCATTTAGAGATGCACATGCGCTCAGAGTTCCCTCCGCTGTGCGGCCGAGACCATCTCAGCTTTAGGTCCTACTACTTCCCGGTCAAGGTTGGTATCTGTTGGTATTGTTTCATTGCTGAGACGGATTCTGGGAGCTCATTTTATTTGCTCTGTCAGACTCGCGATCTGGATCCTCCTCCGTTGGAAAGTGATTTCCCCCCGGCAGAAACCTTGCCGGTTATTCTGGCTTCGCCAGGCTAATTGTTTTACATGCGAGTTGAGAAACTTTTAATTCGGCCTGAGTCGTTATTTGTCTTCTTTTACTCTGCAGAATGTGATTGACGGAGATCTGTGCGAGCAGTTCAACAGCATGGACCCCCACAAGCAGAAGAGCGTGGCAGAGGAGCTGGACCGAACCCCGCCAGAGGTCTCGAAGAAGCTGGAGGACATCCGCACTCGCTACGCCTTCTAATCAGTACACAGTGTCAGCCTCATCCAGAAGAGATGGACAAATACAAACCACCCCCTTTTTTATGAGCGTCACACCGACTGTTGAGCCTCAGTCTGTCCTCTGAAGAACACAGACTGATGGAGACGAACGGTTGACGCAACTCGAAACACGAAAACATGCAAGATGTCACATGCTCGTTATTCCCACACATCGCTGGCGCCAATTTTGAGCGATCAAATGCCAGGAACTGTCACCCGCACAGTGATGTGACGATCAAAAAAATAAAATAAATACCCACATGAAATACATATTTCAATTACTGAGAATTTTGCGGCTATTTTTTCCACACCTCCCCTGTGCAACGACGCACACGCAGCAACACGAAGACTGCGTGTTGCCTGCACTGCGTGGAAACCTGCCAGCAAGTCATAACAACCAATCACACGTAGAGATGTGTGAACAGTTTTCACATCTCACACACACGCGCACACAGAGCTGTGTGAACATATTTCCCATGGACTCCATTTCGAAAGGCAGCTCTGTCATCTTTTGAGCACAGACATTCTGAATCCAAAATCATTCGTCGCCAATCCATGAGCTCCATCTTTGATTTTCAGCAAAAACTTCTCCCCGTATGTTGTGATTATTTTAATGCGTGTCGATTTAGAAAATGATCTGTAATTATGCAATTTACCGTAGAAGCATTCGACGGCATCATTACATCTGCCCTCGGCGCCCCCCCGGGTCCCACCTCCCACCCGTGTCTCTAACTGTCCCCAGGATCACGGACGCGTGTTGTTCAGTCGCAGCTGGGAACCAGAACATCGACGACCTCCGACTGAGCCGAAGTGTCGCCTCTCTGTGGCATTAGACGTCCCGGTGAACTCAGACTAAATAAGTGGGTGGAAGAAAACTCTATTCTTTTTTTTTTTCACTGGGTGTTGTTCTTCTTCTCAGTCCTGTAAATTCCCAACCTCAGCCACAGACATTACATTCCACAGTAGTCACAGAATTCAGGGGTTTGTGGGCCCGGGGGCAGTGGTCTGTTTTGTAAATAAAGATGTGTTTTTGTACTTTATAATGCCAAGTGTTAGTGTCATTTTTTCTCTCTCTCTCTCTCTCTCTCTCTCCCTCTCTCTCTGTGAGTGAGTGAGTCAGTCAGTCAGTCGGCTAAAGGCGTCACGATTACCGAACATTTGTACAGATGTTGCAGCCTGGCTGTAAAAAAAAAAAAAAAAAATCCCTCTACCGGAACCCATAAAGTTCACAAATGAACACGTAGCATCTTGGGTAAAGTTATGTTTTAATTGGAGCCTGTATGCACCGTGTTGTGCACTGTGCTTCACCACACGTCCATGTCTCAAACTTTACATTTCTTTCGTTCAATGTGAAGCAAACTTCTCCGACCGCTGTACTGCACTTTTGCACCTACATTATTACCCAGAGGTCAGCGTCAGATCTTTGTCTTGTCATTACGGGCTGAGTTACTGCCGGGCTCTGCAATACATCACCTTGTGTCGTCCTGCTTGTCTTGTAAAGTGTTTATGTGAGTTACTGGGGGGTTTTCCCGGTGAAAATAAATAAACCCAGTCTCTAGTTTGACACCTTGTGAGCGTGGCAGCTCTTAACTTCCATTTTTCTGAGTGTTTGGATGCGGCGCCCTCACCGGAGCTGCCCCTCTATCTTTCCGCCGTTCGTGGCCTGTTTTTTAACGGCGTTGGTGATTTTCCCACAGAGAACAAACACTGAGCTGCGACAAAGTCCTCCCTGCTGGTCTCCTCCGTACTTGTTGCACATCATGCGATGGGGAGTTTTGCCTCTGGGGGGGGGGGGGGAAGGCAAGCAGAACTTGGCCACACTCAACTTTCCCACTCGAGAACAATGGCGTTGTGGAGGTTTTCGTGAAAGTTTAACCGCAGCACGGTTTTAGAAATATGTGACGGAGAAGAGAGCGAGAGGGGGAGAAAGGACATGGGGCCCTGCCTGCGGTGAATTCTATCCAGAAAAACATGCAGAAGAGAAACTTTGTGGGTCTATGAAAAAATTGCTCATCCCTAATGGAAATCACAGGTTCACATGCTCCTGTAGCAGTTAATTTCAAAATGACTTTATTCTGGAGTCTTGTGATGTGGGGATTTTTCCACCGGAGTAAGAGAAATATCCGTTTAACTAACTCTCTCTGTCTGTCTGTGTGTGTGTGTGTGTGAGAGACTTACTTTCCCTCACAGCGACTCTAGACGACCTACCTGATATGATGTTGAACTTTTCTCGCATGGCCAAATGTGAAAAAACTTAGTAAGAATTATTAGCAAGCTTACAAAGACCTCACCATAACTTTATGTATTGATTCCGCCCAATTAGTACACTTAAGTGCATCTGGTAACAACCTACTGGCCAATATTTCTTTAACTTAAACAAGGATCCGTTTGAATCTGGTCATTAAGGAAGCCTAGTGTTGCAATTATGCTGTTGAAGGACTCAGTCGACACATACATCTGTACATGAGATTCCTGAGTACAGCAGGACAGCGAACACATACTAAATTTGTGATTCAGCTTATTAGCTTGTTCATACATCATACAGTACTGTCTGCGAATGTCCCTATCATCAGACAGGTCATCAGTTATACATAGTGCCCGAAGTATTTGACCTCATCACACACTGTAAGGACAGTAACAGACAGAGAGAAAGCAGGAAATTAAAGTTTATTGTCCTCCCTGCTTCTAGCAATCATAATGTTACTGTTCTTAGAATAGTACTTAATGTCAAAGTCTGAGCCATATTGGGAGCAGACCCTTGGTAACTGTTGAAGGCCACCACTATGTGGACAAAGAATCAGCAGATCATCTGCATACAGCAGGCGGTTGATAATGGTGTTCCCAACCACACAGCCTGTTCCACAGTTGTTTAGCAGCTTTGATAGATCATCCATATAAATATTAAAAAGAAAGGGAGATAAAGTGCTTCCCTGCCTAACTCCATTGCTTGCACATTGAACAGGGGCAGACATAGTTACCCCAGTTCACATACACTGACTGATAAGCATACCAAAAAGCCAAGATTCTCACCAGATATTTGGGAACCCCCCTGTTGTGCAATTTGTAGAATAGCTTCTCATGATTTTTCACGATCAAAGGCTTTAGAGGCATCAATAAAACACATGGAAATTGTGGAGTTATCCCTGTCATACACATCTAGGACCTCCTTTGAGGCAAAAATACACATATCCGTGCCATTTTTACGTTCGAAGCCAAACTGGTTGTCAGGGGTCAGGACAAACTGTTCCAGCCTATTCAGTATAGTCCTCTCCAGGACCTTGGACAAAGCACTGGCCAGAGCTATAGGCCGGCAATCATATTTGATGATGGGCACTAGTGTGACAGATAAAATAGATCCAGGTAGAAGACCCTGGGCTAACAACCCAGTAAAACAAATAGCAATTAGGGGACGGAGTTTTCTACCCGCAAGTTTTAAATGCTCCGCAGATGTCTTATCCATGCCTATTATCTTTGGGCATCATAATTGCATCGTATATTTCTTGAGGGAGAACAGTCACATCTTCATTACTATCAATGTTACCCACTGTAAAGGAGTTACTTTTGACACAGCTAAACAGCTCATAAAAATGTGTCTGCCACCACTGAGTAATTTCCTCCGAGCCGCTGACGCCATCAATGTTCGTTGGTGACGACGTTTTACAGTTATTCGCTCTTTTGATTTCTTTCCAGAAATGAATAGGACTGTTGTATTGCAGCTTCCTTGCAAGAGACTCGGATCTCATTGTATTTTCATTCCTCTTCATGAAACGCAGAGCATATTTTATTTTTTTGCATTTGCATGTTTCTTTCTCTATTCAAATAAGGGGACCATGTTTATGTCTTTGAAGGCCCTTCTTGCCTCAGCATGTATCTCTTCCACATAGTCATTCCAGCCTGGCTTGACACAGTATTCTCATACAGGGAGCACAGCTCAATACCATGTGGGGGGTTCTTACAATTAATATCACAGCATGCAGTGCAATCTGTTGGCAATTCAATGTTGGCAGATATATCTAAATGTGGCGGGAAAGCGAAAGGAGAGAAGAACCTACCTACGTTGAAGTCATAAAAGATGTAGCGATTTATTTTTTTTAAATCCAATATCTGCTTCATTTTGGTAGGTCATAAACAACAGCAACAACGGACCCTCACCCTTCCGCCATCGATGTCAAACGCAGCACTCAAAGTGCTTTTAAATCAAAGGAAGTACGTGAGGTGTTTCGTCGATCGTCCGCCGTCTTTGGAATTGTAGGAGAAACGCGACAGATGCGCATGCGCAAGCTGTGAACCCTTGCATCTGTCTTTCTGAAAATAATCATCCATGCTCCAATTGTGTTTCATAATTGAAAGACATGCGCGTCTTTAAAACATCACACAGCCACAGTTGGCTATGAGAAAAGTGAAGAGAGGAGACGACAACTTTGTGACCACAGGAAAAAAACTAAAATCACAGCTGCCCTTCAAAAAACCGTGACAGAAATTGTAACGTGGTCCAAATATCCATAAATCTCACCCAACTAGCTGTTAGCTGTGTGATCTACGGCGTCCAGTCGTCTCAGTCATGCTGACCACATTCACGTCATACATATCGTCTAAACCATAATTATGTGCTGCCAAGTGAAAACAAACGTCCCCTAAACTTGTAATTCCCCTCTGGACGTGTGCCATAAATTTCCTCCGCTCGGTGTAAAAGAGCTGCGAATGTGTCAACAAGTTGTTGGCAGAATAGCTGCAATACAAGGTAGAACCTCTTTGTTTTTTGAATTATTATTCAATTTGATATTTATTTGAATATGCTGCGCCTCTGCACAAAAGGCTCTCGCCGAGTGTCAGTGTCAGAGTCGGCCTCTGAAAGATAAAGTCCATCGATACTGGTTTTCATACTCTCTGATCGCTCACAGCTCAGGAGGCCCCTGCAGGTCAACTGCTCGGGAGTGGCCCCCAGCCCCCATGTAAAGAACAGAAACGCTTTAGGTTGGATTCGCACGAAGCCTGTCCTGGTTCCACATTCCCACTGAACGTGTCAACCTTTCATCTTATCAAGCTCAAGAAACTCGGCACATCAAAGCTACATACCAGGCGCCCCGGCCGACCTGGCCACCAGGGGGCCCACCTTTTGTCTTTTTTGAACATCTGTTTAATAAGGCGTAGGAAAAACAAGTTCGATCCCCAGAAAGCTCGGCAAAACATTTAGCGGTCGGGATTTATTGAATCGCAGTGATGATTCCTATGAGTCCAATAATCAACTGCGGAGCCGTGGGGGCTTTCACGGGTTCTCGTCCACTGTCGATCTAATTCTCTCTTTACGTTCACA
>NC_061521.1:23392500-23410000 GCF_022379125.1 Scophthalmus maximus | reverse complement strand
GAACGTTAACTGTAATGCAGTTAATGACCACACTGGGATATTCCAGAAAACACACATTTGATGCACTTCCTATCGAAGCTCGCTGGGTCTTTTCTCTGTGTGTGTGTGTGTGTGTGTGTGTGTGTGTGTGTGTGTGTGTGTGTGTGTGTGTGTGTGTGTGTGTGTGTGTGTGTGTGTGTGTGTGTGTGTGTGTGTGTGTGTGTGTGTGTGTGTGTCAAAGACATACAGCTAATTCATAAGGGCTGCATCACATTTTCCACGTTAAAATTGTCCTCGGCTTGAAAACTTGTACGAGCACAACAGTGACACATTTATCGCCGTGTCAAATCTTTTCCATAGCAGACTCGTTGGCAAACATTTGCCTATTCACACATCCAGTAGACACGAAGTGACACATGAAGTGTTTCATGTGACGAGGGCCGGTTTCCAAATACAGAATTGAATCTGATCCATTATCAGTACAGAAAGAAAAAAAAAACACACTATGGTGACTTTAAGTTCTCCAAAGGACAATTCAAGTTCGAACTCTCAGTGGCATAAAAGACTCCAGTGTCTTTGATTGACTGATCTGAAAAAATAAAGAATAACAAGATATGTGGAAGACACAGCGAAAATAATATTGGATTATCGAGTAAGACATGTTTGGAAAAAAATAAATAAAAAAAGGAATCTTCTTCTAAGGAGACATTTCTGAGTCTTTAATCAACGGCGACGTCAATTGATTGTGAGTTTAATCTCTTCGTCTTTGTCTTGACACCTCAAGTCTGTTCTCCGTGTGTAAAAAGACATCTCGTCACTGATCCTACAGTATCTCGCACTCTGTGGCCTCTTTCATGTGAATGAGTGAAGCCTGGGGGGGCTCGGCTGACCGCGCCGATAACCGCTCATCCCCGTGGCCTGTTGGTGCCATCGTGAAGAGATTACCCCGGCTATGCTCAACTTGCTCTGTGCCGCAGGCCGCACCCCAAAAAATGAGTTTGGGACACTCTACCCCATTTTCGGAGAGGACATAAGGTCAGAGAGGGTCCGGGGCAGCGATGGCAGGGCGAGCACTTAACGTCATAAATCCCTCGTAAACACTCTCCGTTCTCTTTGGAGGTTTGTCCTCAACAAATTGTTTCACCAGGTGCAAAGATGACGGATAAGATCGGACATAATCCCTCCACAACCATACTTCACTGAGAGTCGAGGCATTGGGCATCTGGTCTGACTCTGGTCCATTGATCCATTGATTCATTGTCTTGCAGCTTATCTGGCTTACGATTGGTCCTTGATCCTCCAGTCGCCTCGTCCAGCTCGTCTGGGGGGGGGGGGGTCCCGGCGAGGGTCTGGGCTTCTGGCAGCGTTCTCTCTTATGAAAGCAGGGGAGCAGAGCTCCAGGTCAGAGGGTCACCGAACTTCTTCAATTATCGTACGGATAAAAGTTTATTTTTTGCAACTTGAAAATATGTCTTGAATACTAGAGTGGAATTATGGCAAATGCGGTTGCAGAGCTTGGCCCCAACAGAGCACTCGCATGCCGGACTGCACCGTGCTTCCACCTCCTCGCTTTGTTGGCGTCGCCATCGGTGGAAGACGGAAAGAAGCGCAGGCAGCAGCCAATCAGATCGCGTTGAAGCAAGTCTTCAAGAACGGGTCGGAGGAATGTGGCGCAAAACAAGACAAGGCTGGCGGCAACAATTCCTGAGCGGAGGGGGACTTTCATTTTGATAGGTCATGAAGATAAAAGGCTTTGGCTCGAACCAGATTGAGGTCAAACACTGGCGTTTCCCTCATGCAAGCGGTCCCCTACAGATTCCCGTGAGAGAGGGAAATCCAAAGATTTGCGGAGGGTCGCATGCTGGTTTTTTTTTTTTTTTACCACGTTCCTCTGCACACTGCTGGTACCTGATTGTACTACTGCACTATTTCCACTGTTAGTACTTCATGCAAATTCCTTCAATCTATTATTCCCATTCTATGTATATTTTTTATTTCCCAGCTTGGGATGGATAAAGCAACTGACATCTGTGGTTTCACGTCAAATCCTTTCAGCGGCAGCTACTTCCCAGCCCCTCTTACTGTCACATCACGTCCAGTCAATGCTCCGTCCGAAAGGGAGGAGACGTGAAGACATCGCGGACATTCACCCCCTCAGCTCTCCATCTCTCTCTCTCTCTCTCTCTCTCAAGAGGACATTCCTGTTCTATTTAGACTCCTCATTTGATTTTCCGTCCTTAGCTTTTAAGGCTTTTTGAAGCCAGTGATTCAATAAGACCGGGCCAAGCAGTTGCGTACTTGAGCTCGCTGCCTGACTCGATTACGCCCTTCCTTCCTTCCGTCCTTCCATGTGCACTGTGGAACTCAGGGAGGATGAAAGGGCTCAATGAATGTATTGTATTATGTAAGTATTCTATTTATGCGTTTCAACAAGTCACAGGTTTTGATGCATTTATAAAAAAAGAACAGCAGCTCGGGAGACAATTTAAAAACATTGTTCCCAAATTTGAGATTAGATCCTCTCATTTTGCATCCATTGTGGTCAGTAACCGCCTGACGTCTCTGGCCCCAGTGGCAGACTTCTTCCCTTGCGATGCTCTCCCAGTCCCAGGCCTTCCCCGCAGCTCAGCTGTCCGTCTGTTTGTTTGTCGACCTGGTCTTCAGGGGGCGGAATGCGACTCTTGTCAGATTGAGATCACGTGATTGATGCCGGGCTCGTAAAAAAGGGTCAATCCACATCTTCACCCTGACGAGGTCTGTCTGGATTGCTCCGGTTGTACCTTCACGACGGATCAAATGTCATCCAGTTGGAGTTTTGACCGGGTGTGTGTCCCTCTGCGTTTCACCCTGTTGCTTCCGCCGCCATGTTCCGACTTGATGACGGGGGGAACCCTCAACCTCATCCTCATCCGGATTGAATCATCCCATCGCACATTAGGGAGAAGTTTGAAATTTGTCCGAAATTGACATCCAGAACAGATGGTTGAATTAATGGGTATATAAAACTATGTTCACGCTGCGCAGTCTGTGCCTGGATGTTTCGTTGAAGAAAACTCAAAGTGAGCACAGTGGAAGAACTTTACTAATACTATGTGACCTGGGACATATTTAGTGTAGATGCAGACGGTTGCCCTCAGTCCAGCCAAACATCTCCGGGCCATCTGTTGCAAAGCTGTAGCAGTTCGAAGCTCAAGGGGACAAGTACGTCGGCTCTAAATCAACAAGACACTTGAAGTGTCTCGTTGATCACGCAACCCCAGGACATTTGAGACCGGGACGGAATCCACGCTTCCTTCCGCTCGGGGGGCTGAGGTGTCTCGGCGTGCGGCCTCCTCGCCAGTCACAGTCTCCCTTCCGATGTCGTCCCACTTGCCCATCCCACGGGCCGGCGCTTCTTGTCCTGACGGACAAAATACCCTGTTTGGAGGCCCAGTGGACTGCGTGCCTGCAGCCCGACGCCTTGCACTACCGCCGGTGTCCACGGGCCCCGCAGCTCCAGGCATCTGTGTCGGAATTGGAAGTTTTGAGCTTGGAACACCACCCTGCGCCTGGTGGAGGCAGGATGAGCGTGGACGTGGACGGAGGAGGATGAACCTGGTGTTCCCACTTGACCATCACCAAACCTTTGGTTTTCCCAGGACTGAACCAAGGTGAGAAAGTATTATTAGTATCATTATTATTTATTTCTGAATGGCTATTTTGGGGTTTTGGGGAAATTTGCAATAGGTAATAGGTCGTACAAGCAAACCATACGGCATTAATCTCCACAAATGAAAGATTGGGGCTGTCTAATTCAATACTGCACAAACAGAAGACACTACGCTTAAATTGATAAATTATGGTTAATAGTATCCAGTAAATTACCACAGAAGAAATGACATAATAAAAGCAACTGAAATATTTACAAATCCTAAGATTTCCCCCTGTGGTTTCCCATTCGAAAGCCGTATTTCAAGATTACGATTTTTCCTGATTGGCTTAACATCACTTTGACTTTATCTAAATGTTATAAATGGAGCTTTTTTTCGTCTTTATTTATTTCATTCAGCTCAACCGTATTGTCAATCCCATCAAATGCGACAAAAATTCGCATTATCCCCAATTTAGAAAACCAGGGCAAAATCTCCCACACCATTCTTTTTAATATTGTCGTAAAACCTTCTCAGATTAAAGATGGGATTAAGCCCTTTAATGTGGTGTCCTACATTTTTTTTTATTTCAGATTGAATGTGGAGATATTGACAGTCTGGACTGTATACAGTCATGAAGATTTTCATAATTTTTTTTTCCTGTTAATACCGGAAGGACCTATTCATATATATGTAAAAAAGACAAGCAACTGCAATAGTTGCTTGTAGGGAAGCTTCACTGTCACATGCTCAGGCTGATGCACTTGCCCTTTCTTCAATCATTAATAAATCCTGTTCTCCAAAAAAACCTCCAAAATCTAACAAACCCCACATTGCATGCCAAATGGGCAAAATCTGGCCGCCATTACTCCAGCAACTTGGAACATGAATTAGCATCCAAGCAGCAGTAGGTCTCTCTGCACCCAGTAGATCTGTGAGATGGTGAGTAGATCTTTGTTCAAAAGACACTTTTAACTTGAAATTTCCTGCACTAAAATACACAATTGTATATTTCTCTTTATACAATAGAAAAGCGAGTAAGTTTTGAGTCACTGGAAAACCCTGCGTCCGTAACGTTAACGATGATAAACACACGGTGGGTTCACGGACATAAAGTATTTTCAGGGGAATCAAAACATTTTATGGACGACTGTGGATTTAATTCTGCGGTCAAAATGTCAAATAATGCCAAAGGGAAATAATTTTTTGATTCGTGCTGCTGATCAAATAGTTCCGGGTCACGTCAAGATTTAGGGAACTTCCTAAGCCAATTGGGCAATTCTACCTCACCCTGGGTTCAACCAGACGTGGTGTGTGCTCCATAAAAAGGCCCCCCCCTCCCTCTCTCTGCCTGTTTTTTCTTTTTTGGTGGTTGCGTTAGTCCCCTTCTTTTTTCTTTTAAAGGGGGGACGTAACACACACACACACACACACACACACACACACACACACACACGTGCATCGCCTGTCGCACGCTTTTGAAGAACTGTTGATTGTAAAAACGTCGAGTTATTTACACTTCCCTTTGACTCCTGCACATTTGTTGGTGGTTGCGTTAGTCCCCTTCTTTTCTTTTAAGAAGCGCTTACTGCTTCCTAAACTTCAGCACTTTAATGCCAGATATTTCTTCCGGTGTTTAGGAAGCCAGTGCAAGAATCTCTGCACAGGAGGGATGTGAAGCACGCTCTTGGTCTTAGTGAGAAGCAGCGGCTTTAAGTAAATGTTTTACAGAGGCCTGTAGATACACCGTCACAGTGATTGGGCTCGGTAAAGATAAAAGCATGGTGGCACTTTCTCCAAATTTTGCCGAGATGTAATTCCTTTATTTTCAAGATGCAAAAGGGCAACTTTATTTGTTTGGCACCTATCGATCGAAAAATACAAAAGTCCGCTGAAGAGACGGCAAAGAAACTTTGAAAAACACAAGGAAAAATAAAAATGGACTGAATCAAAACAATAATGGACAAAAGAAGGAGAATCACAAAAGTTGATCAGATTAAATACATAACAATAGGCCAGATGTTATTGTGCATTTACAGCGATGTGAAGGCCCAAATTCAATGAATTGGTGCAATTTAATTACGGCAAAGAAATGGTTCCGTCAGAGGCACATCATAATTCAGATTTGTGAGCGGCCCTAAAGCTGGGGTGTGTTGAAGCTCACAGTTGATGACATCTGTGTGCGGCGCTGGAGCTCAGATCATCTCCATCGTGCTTCTCTTCCTGCCACGAGGCGCCGACGAGCTGAGGCCTGCTGGTGGTTTGAATCAGAAGTAAACTTGTGGCCAGAGGAAGGGGCCACAGTCTGATGCTGCTATTGTCTTGGTGTAAATGTGGAGGATTTTAAAATCTGCTTCACGTCAACATCAGGGAACGTTCAGTCTTGTGTTTCGTTTGGCCGTGAGAATGTGCGAATCGATTGATGGACCGATTATAGATTTCATACACAAGAACCGATCATGGGTGACGGAGGACTGTGGGTGTTATTCGTTTAGCAAATCTCTCAGCGGCCGATTGGAGGATTTCCTGACGAGTTAAGTGATGAAACACACACTTCTAACCCTTTTAACAGCAACCGCGGGTGAGGGTGTTGCTGTCCAACAGAGGAGGATGTGAGGACAGCTGATGTGTGTAAACGCCTCTTCAGGCTGCCTTTTTTTTTTTTTTACAGGCCCTTTAAATGTTTACTATCTTCCAACTAATTGGTACATAATTGAATGTGTCCCACAGCAAATGTTTGCCTCGTGTTGGGAGGTTTCCGTGAAGCTGGGCCCAAACGCAGGATGCAGGAGCAAAGGTGGTTTAATAAGGCAAAAGAAAAACAGACTTACAGTCTTTCAAGGTAAGGAAAAAATGCAGAAATCTAAAACGGACTAAGAAAATCACAACGAGAAGTCGAAAAGGAACCAAACGGAAGAGGACCCGATGCATGGCCGACCAGACCTGGGGACTAGGAAGTGCATTTCAGAATAAAACACCATTAAAGTAAACGAGAGATACACAAGGAGAGGCACATCAAGGAAATAACTAAATAAACAAACCAAAGTCCACGAGAAAGTCCACATCAGAGTCTGTAAAGAGTTCACTGACGGGCGGAATCGTGACATACTCAACTAATGTTGATATGACACAGAACGTACTTTCCCTCCGGGTGATTGTCACAGCAACACACAATGTGGTGCTCCCCAGGCTCCACCAAACAAATGGCCTATGAGCTGTCAGACGACGGCATTTCATCTCCATAGGTTTTTTTTTATTATGAGAGTAATTACCTGCAGGCCTCACACCAATAAATCTATAACGGACCCAAGTCATTCTGGCGAATACGTGGGGCCACATTCAGCTGTGGCCCCACGTATTCGCCGGCGGCTGTGGCTCAGGAGGTAGAGCCGTTTGTCGATCCCAACTCACGCCAGTACACATGTCCTTGGGCAAGACACTTAACCCTAACTTGCCTCTGACGGCTCTTCCGACAGTGCATGAATGAGTATGAATGTGACAGAAAAATGCGTGGTAAATAGCAGCGCTGTATGGATGTGTGTGAATGGGTGAATGTGACTTTCCTGTAAAGCGCTTTGAGTGGTCTATATGACTAGAAAAGCGCTATATAAATACAGTCCATTTACCATGTGTGAATATGTGTGTTACTTCCAGAGCTGCACCACTTGTAGTGCAAAAAACAGACGGTCTTCCTGTTTTCTCATCCAACACTGGGACAAAAGCCAGAATTAGCCCAGATGTGGACGTACATGGGCCAGACTAAGCCCGAGGACCCAGCCCACATGTTTGACTCATCTCTTTTTTCCTTTGCTCTCTGGGGATTCAAGATTTTATAGTGATCTCACGTTATTTCCTCAAGCGTGTTCTCTCTGGTCCACTTTGATGAGACACAGAAGTTTAATGCTGGGTGTCCCCCCCCCCCGTGCCCTGGGGAATTTCATTGGTGGTCAAACTTTCTCCACCGGGCGCCGGTGGGTGTGTTTGACCGGTTGCTATGTGTTTATAGAAGGCTGTTTCAGAGACTGCTTGATGAAAAGAACCATAATGATTCCAGTGCTTTTACCAGCATCTTGTGCATGTTAAAGCGTTCTTCTGGGGCCGATTAACATCCTCCCATAGTCGGTCAGACAATGCCCAATTTGCCTCTGAAGCTCACAGAGGTCCAGAGGATTCTGCACTAACACTGCTGCATGTGGCCACTAAACACATCAAGAGTCCCGAGGCTTATGCCAGAATTGAATCTATTGATTTGAGCTCAGCTTTTAAAGCAATAAGGATTGATAGAGTATTAAACATGCTATCTAAACTTGATACAGATGGACGGCTTGCACTCCGGATCAAAGACTTTTTATATGATCCCCACCGTGCAAGGCCACGTCTCCGATGAAATCCATCTGTGTCATATCCTCAGCACTCCCCCCCTCCAATGTACATGGATGCAATGCAGCTCTACGACAGCGGCGTTGGTCTTTATGCAGATGACATGGCAAGGGTGGGTCTATTAGGTAATGTTGACCTAGACTGCTCCTTCTTTATTCATATCAACAATCTGCTCATGTGTTCTCTGCTCTCAGATGCCGACGAGACCAGGGAGCAAACGGGAGACAGCCAGCACGATCATACCAGGAACAGATGACGACTTTGAGAGAGTCTTGCTGGGATGGGGTTTGTCATTCAGACGCCAGTTGGAGCTGTCGGTGTCGGCATGACATTTCGTTTTTTTATATTACAAAAATGACACAATATAAAAGAGCCTGAGACTGGTTCATCCTCGACATATGAGTTCTGCAGACTTTTGTCATTTGAAATTATATAGAGATGCAAGTTCCTACCCCATCACGCTAACACGCCAAACTGTAAATTAGCATCATCACTCAGCGCATGTTAGCTTGCCCCTGTTAGCTTGCTCGTGTTTGCGTGCCCCTGTTAGCTCGCTCGTGTTAGCTCGCTCGTATTAGCTCGCCCCTGTTAGCTTGCCCGTGTTAGCTCGCCCGTGTTAGCTCACTCGTATTAGCTCGCCCCTGTTAGCTCGCTCGTATTAGCTCGCCCCTGTTAGCTTGCCCGTGTTAGCTTGCCCGTGTTAGCTCGCTCGTATTAGCTCGCCCCTGTTAGCTTGCCATTGTTAGCTTGTCCGTGTTCGCTTGCTCGTGTTAGCTCGCCCCTGTTAGCTCGGCCGTGTTAGCTCGGCCGTGTTAGCTTGCTCGTGTTAGCTCGCCCGTATTAGCTCGCTCCTGTTAGCTCGCCCGTGTTAGCTCACCCGTGTTCGCTCGCCTGTGTTAAGCTTGCCCGTGATGGCTTGCCCGTGTTAAGCTTGCCCGTGATAGCTTGCCCGTGTTAAGCTTGCCCGTGTTAGCTTGCCCGTGTTAAGCTTGCCCGTGATAGCTTGCCCGTGTTAAGCTTGCCCGTGTTAGCTTGCCTGTGTTAAGCTTGCCCGTGATAGCTTGCCCGTGTTAAGCTTGCCCGTGTGTGCTTGCTCGGGTTAGCTAATGAAGTATTACACATGCATATACACAGTTTGTTTAACATCGTAACAACAATTTACACATTTCACATATATATGAAAATTGCACATTCCCAGTTATTGCATATAGTATTTCTTTTTTTACCTTACTCATTTTTTAAAGTCGATTTCAATTCATATTTTATCCATTACTACATTTCACCCGTGCGCTGCTTCTTTCTTGTGCTGTGGTGTCAAAGTTGAATTTTCTCTTGCGAGGATCAACAGAGCTACGTCTTAACCCCAACCCTCCCTAATTCAAGGCAGCGATACCTGGTTTCGATCCTCACTGTCCCAATGTGAAAAAGTCTAAATCAGTAAAAAAACAGAGTAGATTCTCTTTCGTTTGTTCGCTTTGCGGTTGCATTTCAAAGTCTGCGGAAGAGCCCTTTTCACGACGCCAAAAAAACAAATCAAATTCATGGTCAAACATCTGCACCGTCCTCGCATCTCTTTGTGTTTTTAGGCGTCATCTATTAGACTGTGTGTTGTTCACCAGCCACGACCACAGAGACCTCAGTCATTGGGCGCTGAGCATCCGTGCCAGAGCTGAGTCACAACTGTTGGCAGCGGACCGGGCATTTGACGGCTACACTCACTGTTTTGCTTTCAAGATTTCCAAGCGTTCTTGTTGTTGTCATCGTCACATTTGATGTGTTGTTTTTGCAGCAAAGTCGTATGAATATAATTTGTGCTGGCCACTGGATGTGTTCATCATCTCCCACGTGTCCCTCTCCGCGGCACACCTGACGCTTTTAAGCCGCTAAACTCGGCAACGACCTGGTTAATGTTTTGTCTCTGCTGGACATTATGTCGCCGCGTCCTCATCGCCCGTATACCGTATCTCTGGATAAGGGATTCAGCCGCAGGACGTGAACGTAAATATTCCTCATATGTGTGTTACGCAGAACCGACCGATGTGCTGCTCATGCACTTTACTTCACATTCTTCTTCACATTAACAGTAACAGTGGTCTGTGCACTGTAGAAATATACGTCTTCATTCATGCTTGGTGGTTCATTTATTTCACAAGTCATTCATAAAATACGATTGAACAAAAAAGAACGTGTTCTTTCTTCGGCTCGCAAATGATCTACAAAACAGGAGCAAACTATCTATTGACCGTCAATGAAGCCATTCGAGACGAAACGCAGGCCCTTCCTACGAAGCCTGTGTAAAGACGACTTGTCTAACAAGTGAACTTTGTACTTTTCTCTTTGTTGTGGGATCTACGGGATTTTGATAACAATATTATCCCGCTTTGAATCCAAGATTTTTATACTACACTTTGTTTCATCACGACCCTGCTCTCATGATATTAACCCGAGCAGAGTTAGGTTTTGTAACAAAGGCGACCTCGTGTGACAATATGGAAAATAATATGGAAAGAATCTGCTGCGCTCCTGCGGGCTTTCCCGTCTGAGCTCAGCACAGTGAGCCCTGGGGCGACACTGCGGTTGTGGTCCGGGCCCTGGCTCAGATCATTCTGGTGTGATCTGGTTTTGTTCTATAATAATCCAATAAAAAACCCCTCCATCGTGCACGAGCCGTCAGCCCCCGTTTTGCCCCCTTTTCAGTGACAATTTAGAATATGTCATTATCAAGTAAAATGCGGGGGGCAGAGGAAGGGAGGGACGGACAGATGGGTGGATGGGGGAGGAGTCAGGAGTCAGGTCAGGTCGGGACATAACCCGAGATGACCCCCGAAGGGCTCCGTAAGCTGACGGAATTTGATGGATGATGTTTGAGTTTCCTCCGTGTGTGAAGGATCAATGTGGCCTCCTGTGGCGGCGGCTAGCGAGACAAGATGCCAGTCAGTCTGTCACTGGCTCTTATCTTATTTCCTCTGAACATGTGGGGATCCGGTGGCCTGCGCCACGTTATTTATAACGCGAGGTTGAGTTATGATTGGATTAGGGGAACTATTAGGTTTATTATATCATATTACTACATTATAACATATATGATATTTCCTCAGTCCTCCTCTGGCATCTGTCTGGGGGGGTAGTTTTTTGGATTTTTTTCAGCTTTCAAAGTAAAATCCTCCTTGAGCCATTTAGTCCAGAGAACATCTTTAGAGGGACTCCCTCAGACTCATGCATATTCTTTATTTTCCCCGTGATGTTTGCATGGCACAGCAGGGCAGGCCGCTGGTTAATGTTGAGGTTGGTGGATAAATAAAAAGTACAGAATAAGGGTAAAAGTCATCACGACGTGAAAAATAATGGCAACAAATGGTATGTGGGGTATGTTATAGCCAATCAACCAATGATTGTATTTACTAACCTCACTTTCACAGAAACAGTCTAAAGTTTATGATTTTAAAGCCTAAATTTAATTGAAAATTAACATTATTTTTTGCTTAATGAGATCTTTTATGCATATTTAGAAAAGGGGCATGTGATCATTTTATTCAGGCTAGGGACGTCATGATACCGAAAATCTGGTAGTTGGTACCAATTTCCGCCAAAAGTACTCAATACCAAATCCGATACCACGACGTAAAAAAAGGGAAGAAGAACAATAAAACTAATAATAAAAAATATTTGAACATTACAAAAAAACAATAGTGGCATGTGGCCCTCGAATAATAAACAAAAAGAAACAATTTAGCATTACAGAAAACATGCTTTACTATTCAGGCATGGCTTCTAGATATAAAATTAAAATTAAGCTACTCTCAATATTTTGCAAAAACAGTGGCATATAGCCTTCCAAGTATTTCAAACAACACTGAGCTTAGATTCAGAAATAACATTTTCATGCTAAGAATCTTTATATATGCATATAGATATATTTTTTGGTGTCGTTTTAATTTGATGCTCTGGCATCAAAACCTTGTTATTGAAACGTTCATGCCAGGAGAGGATCACCTTTGAACTGGGCCACATTTGGGTTGAGAGAGATAGAGAGAGATTTTTTTTCTTCTGATTTGAAAACCAAACTTTATTTGATCAATTTTTCGACAAACTGAATTAATAAAAATAAAAAATAAACATTTTAAAACAAACACCACTCTTCAATTCTCTGCCAAATCAATACATAGATACATAAATAAACATAATGTACAGTAATCACAACAGATTTACAGAGCAGAGGACGTCTCCATTATCTGTCGAACTCATCAGATTCCATCGTCTCTGCAACAATTCAAATCAATCATTTTTAGATCCAAGTCCGCTGATTTAATCATGGCTTGGTTCCGTTTTTTTTCCTCCTAACATCATAGTGCTACCTGAAACTCACAGTGAAGGAAACAGTGTGTGTGTGAGAGAGAGAGAGAGAGAGAGAGAGAGAGAGAGAGAGAGAGAGAGAGTGTGTGTGTGTGTGTGTGTGTGTGTGGCGTCTGGGTGGGCAGGAGCGCAAGGTTTTACGCACAGAATGGGCCCCCCTCCGATTTGGCGTCGCATGCTCTTATTTTGAAATCGGCTTGTATTTGTGTGCGTGTCTCGCGTCTTGGAATTGACTGGAGAGGGAGAAACGCTGCGGCGGCCGGGCAGCTCGTTTGTTGCGCACTTGGCGGCGCACACTCACACCGACGACAGCGCGCAGCAGCAGCAGCAGCAGCAGAAGTCGCGCGGACGCACCGGAGCCGAGCGATGGACCTCCACCTCTGACCCTTTTTTTATTTTGTTCTTGGCGACTTTTTAAAAAAAAAAATTTATGATTTGGATTCCTTATCGGCGCAGGGGCTCTGTCTCTCTCTTCTCATTCAGCCAGGGGCTCGGCACAACGTGGCGCCTTTACGCATCCCGACGGCCCGGGACCAAAGCGACAACCGGAGGTGCGTGGTTCTCTCTCTTTCGCTCCCCCACTGTGCGCGTGTGCGTGTGTATTAATTACCCAAAGCTTCCCTCGTGGACCACATGTGTCCCTCTGCCCCACCTGTGTGTGTGTGCGCGCGCGTGTCCAGCTGTCCAGTGGTACTTTCACTTTCGCCAGGTGCGTAATTGGTGTTATATTGCTCCTGCGCTGTTTTACTGACTGCAAAAGGGGGAAACGATAACGTTGGTGACCCGATGGGGGGGGGGGGGGGGTATGGATCACTGCCGTATGGATCACGACTCGTGACACGCTGGAGTCCTTGTTGGTCGCCGGAGGGAACGTCGGGCCACCTTGACAAAGATGGTTTAACGCTGCGTAAACGTTTGCGTGCGTAAAAGGCTGAGGAAACAGTCCAGGTGCCACTGCAGCTGAGGCTTGAGCGCAGCATCGAATAACTAAAGAATAGATCAAAGCCATAATCTTTTTGGTGGGGGGTGGGTGGGTGTAAATCTTCCTTAGTGCTGCTGCTTGTTCCTGCAGGTTGGATCTCAAGCTTGTCTGGATGATCGTTGTCTGAAGGAGGACCAGTCAGGGTCCGACTCGGAATCATCAGAGTGGACTACAACTCAATGAGTTGCAGTCGTTTGAGTTTCTCCTCCAACGTTCGTTATTACATTTGTTTAGTTGTTGTTTTTTTTTTCCGAGGGCAGGAGTGGAAAAACTTCAAGACCAAAGAAAACCCCAAAAAACAGTGAGGTTTTGCCGTTGATGAATCATTGGTCATGTGCTTCACTGCCTGTTGCCGAGTGCTTTTTGGTCATTTACTGAAAAGTCTCTCACACAGTTTCTGGTCCCAGTTTTTAAACTGTGTGTTTCGCTGCCGAGTCTGTTCCGTCCATCTGATACTCTCCTCTTCTTCACCTCTCTGCAATAACTTCTCCACGCTGCCCGTCGTGACCATGAAAGAGGATACAGTCAGAGCATTCCAACAAAACAAAAAAAAAAACATACAACCATCCAATTTATTACCTAGCCATTTATTTGACACGTTGTCAGATCACTACAAAGCAAACCACAAGTGCAACTAATTCCATCCCGGAGGTGGTTAGATAGTCATCAGTGCTCGTGACGGCATGCCCAGCAGCAGATGAACGTATCAGCATCACAGTGATGTTCACCGCGTTACTCAGGGAACGAGTGGATTGGGGCGACTGTGACTCAGGGGGCAGAGTCGGTCGTAGCAGTTATTTCACACTGCTGCTGCGGCGTTTTCAACTCTCTCCTACATTTGAGACCTTTTCGTAAAGCGGCGCTTTAGATTTAAAAACTCCCGGGGCCGGTTAAAAAGTTGGCCCCCACGTCCCCTCGGCTATACCTTCAGTTTCTGAAGCTGCTTCCGAGACGTGCACCGAAGTACGGACGTTTTCTGGAGGGGGGCTGTCTATGGGAGATCTCAAATGCTGCTCAGGACACTTCCCCTGCCCTGGTAAAATTTCCCACGTGAGTGGGCGTGTCGGTGGCTGTAAACAAAAACACTGCTTTTCTGCAGGGCAATCATCGTCATCATTTTTATCACGTCCAGGCCTCCATGCGTGCTCACCCCCGAACATCAAATGTTGGAAATGTTCCCGTTGGTGTGAACGCGTCTAATGAAAGGAGTTTCCTTGCTTCCTCCTTTCTTATCTCCTTTTAGCCTCGGATACACAGGATCATCTTTGACGTATAGGAAAGGGGATGATGCTGCAACATTAACCGCAACAGGCCCACGGAAACTTAGAGGCAACAAACAACCCCTTTTTTTTTTTTTTATGCCTGTGGCCTGATCCAAAACTCATGGAAATATATCCATAAATGTCAATTTTTTTCAAAGCAATATCTTCATCATAACATAATACAATAAACCCTCATGGTTTTTCACTAAACGCCCCCTGAAGCAGTTGTTGAGAAAGTCAAAAGGAAACGAGAGCTTTTGGGGTTTATTAGTAGGATTTCAATTTCTTTTACCGGCTTAACTTTTTTTTAGCGTGTATAAGCCTTTTAATATTATTATAATATTTCAGATTTTCAACCCTGTTTGTTTTAATGGGGGGGGGGGGGGGCTCGGAGTAGAGCCTCTGATCCAGTCGAGGTCGATGCCTCCTAGGCGCCTTCTTTTGGAGTTTTTTCTGAGCACACCCAACTCGGGTTAACGAGGGATTATATTTCCCATCTGGCCTGGGGATGATTTCAGATCACTTTAGGAAGCCTGGGGTAGTGTTGATGGGGCAGAGGGCTTTGAATGTTTGTCGTTTGAAATCCCCTGCTGAACCAGGACCTCTGATAAGTGGGAGAAAATTTGCGGTTCAGCGTGTATTTTTGCTGGTACGGCGACAAAATACACTTAACTTGGAGATCTTTTATGATAATTTTGAGGAATTCAAAAGATTTTTTGGGGAGGGGGTTCATTATGAAACTAAAATCTGACAACGGTCGGCTGCCACAGTCCAGGTAACAGTTTGGGAAACACTGCATACTTGTTCCCTTGCCCCTAATTACTACTTTCAATCCACTTTGCATCCCGTGAAAGCAACAGTTGTGTTTAGTCATCCGTTGACCTCGTGGCTGGCGGCGTCCCGCGGTGATCTGACTGCTCACTAAGACTCGGATGTGCAGCTGTTTGAGAGCTTGAAAAGAACTCCCCTGAAAGCCTCAGAATCGAATGGGAGATGCCTTTCTCCGAGATGTTTCTAATCAGATATTCTGGCCCCATTGGGTACGCACCGATATTACGGACACTTTTACGATGTGGAATGAGATCATGTAGTTGGCAACTCTCTGCTCCGCGCTGCCAAGTTTAACCTTTGAAAAGCAGGTTTTCTTATACTTGCCGAAAGTGCGAGGATAAGCATGTCGTCTACGCTAAAGGCACATCTGTTAACCAGATGTGAAGATGGTGCCCCAACGTAGGGCCGAGTTGAAATTGAGCTGGTGCAGCAGCAGGAGCAAGCAGGACTCCCCTGAACTGCAAAAAAGACGTTCCTCGTCGTACAAGCTCAGTCAGTGGGATGTGGGTGTTTCATCAGTGATGGGTGGAAGCTGTCTGTGCTCGGCCGCTGCCAAGTTCTCTTTGTGGGAACTCTTTTAAACGTCGCACAGATGCTGATGTTGGCGTTGCGGAAGATTCAGTTCGGTCAGGTCCTTTGGATTTTTAGAGATCAGAGGTGTGGCGACGGGTATGAAGTACATGCGGTACACGTGCATGAACCTCTGAGATGCCGCTGCCAGCAGATGTTGGACGTGGGAGCAGGATCTTCTCCGTGAACGTATATCTACAGTATATATATGCCAGAAATGTGCGTGGGAAAGAATATCCAGCCGGTATAGCTCATTACAGGTGCACTGGCTCTTAACTCTGAACATGTGCGAGATCTTTTGTTTTAATGAACACCAGGCTAAACTTTGACCTTGTTGTGAAAGTCATACGTCGGCTATAGGCTTAAATTCGGGAAAAGTGAGCTGTTCCGCCACGTTGGTCCAGACTCAGATAGCATCGAGGCGATCGGATGGATGGCTATGAAATGTGGCACAGATGTCAGCGATACGTCACAGGATGAATCCACCAACCACCAACAGCTCGAGGTTTTTTCAATCTAGCCTGGGAAATATCCCGACATCTAATAGATGTCATGTGCCCCCACAGGCAGAAAGTGTGATGTCTTAATGTCAAAATGTTGTAATTCATTTGATTAATTCACTTATCGATTACTAATCGATGAACTGTTGCAGCTCTACTCTACATGTATCACTGCAGTGACACAGTGGCGGTGAATCACATTTGCAATCAAATGAATTCAGATCATATTGTAAAGATGGTTTTCATTCATGAGTTACACAACAGAAGCGCCAGGGCGATACGATCCGGCCATGAATCAATGCGATCAATACCAACATTTGATGATTCATTACTTTTCTTTTCTTCATTAAGACTTATCAAGCCATGCTTTCATGGGGCGTTCAGGGCGACAGCAGCGTTCATGTGGCGAACAAGCAGAGATCGCGATTCTCTCCGAGCCCGACGGGTCTGATTTATTGGTTTCAGCGAGAAAGCCACGACTCTGCAGGCTCTTTCCGGGAACCTCCAAAAAATGTACCCTGCACTTCAGACTGACTGACGAAACATCATGTCTGATGATTAAATGTCGTCGACTTCCAGGGGGGGCGGCCCCGAGGGCGAACCGTAGTCAACTGCCGGAGTTCTGATTTGCAACACGACTAACATCAGATGGCACGGTAATTGTCAGGGGATCAGCGGGAACCAGATGTCGGCAATAACTCCGATTACTTGCTCCTCACGTTGAGACGCAGGCACGGGGGATTTCGGAATTAGAGCTCTGTTTATTATTAGTCTTACAGTCAAAGGCGACATGGAGCTGGAGCGCAAACAAAGTGTGTCGAGTTCTTCCGTGTAGCTGTAAATAGACGCAGGTTGCTGCGAGTCGAGCTCTTGGTTGCTCAACAGTGGTCTTGTGCAGTTTTATTTTTTTTAATTCGTATTCATTCCAGTTTTGGTTCATTGCTCGTTCATATGCCAGAATCAAACTTATTGATGTGTTATACAAAAATGCCTCAACAGATGCAGGGGCAATAG